>NC_056725.1:666417202-666442202 GCF_019279795.1 Protopterus annectens | reverse complement strand
ACATACCCAGGACTCTATTGGAACTAGACTTCTTTTTCTTCTCTAACATCCATTTTAAATTTTGACCTCTTCTATAAGTGATTTTTGGATCCCTTCCTAGTATATTGGACAGAGTGTCATCATTTCTGATAGTATCCCAGTTCTTATTCAGAACCTCCTTGATTGATTGATAGTCAAAGGAGTATGTACATAAAAAACTAGTATGATACCCTACATTCCTGACTTTGCTGATTGAGGTTGAATCATGTCCCCCCAATCCATGATCGTCAAGAACATCATTCCCAAAATACGTATGATTAACCAATAAATTGGTGCTCATAGTGATGCAAATGATGCAAATGAAGGAGCATGTAATTCTTTATCACGCACCATTGATGAGTTTGATTCCAAGCTGTATAAATGTCGAAAATTACAGCTGGAAGTTTCATATTTGGAGGAATGCATACGTAACAAGATTATTCCAAAGGGCTTACGCCAATGGAGTTTTCCCGCTGGTTTGGTCGATAACTCGCCCTTTTATAATGAACTTGTTGTTCTTTTTGACAGACAAGGGCATGAATTTTTAAAAGCACTCATCAATTATTACACTAAAGATATAAACACTTTAAAATCTGAGTTGGAGCCAGAGGCACTTGAGCATAGCATTAAATCTGACAAAGATTTTCTAAGATACAAATATGAATATTGTAGAATATTCACTAGCATAGAGGCTACTATGAATAAGCTTCTTGTTCCTAAAAAGAAGAAAGTATCTAGAGATATTAACGACTATGCAAACAATCAAGCTTATCCTAAGCTTCCAGCCAGTGTTCAAACAAATGTTAATGATCATCATAATAATCAACAAGGAAGTAACATTGTCGAGAATCCTAATCATGGTTATAATAATGGTGATGCTAATAATGAGCAAAGACAACCTTTAAGGAGGAGTCCAAGGTTCATTAACAATGACAATAATAACAATAATAATGGAAATAATGGGGACCGTAATGGTCCACATAATGATAGACAATATAATTCGGCTGATAATACACAAGGTGCTGACGTCCAGAACCAGCAGGTTTTTCGGCCAGGTATGAATGGCCAGAACAACAAGCGTCAGTCCACCTTTCGGCAGAATACTTCAAGGAACAGGAGACGAACACGCAGGAGATAGTCTTTAATCAAGACTTTGGTATTAAACCCCGTCTACATAAAAGTAGTGACGGTGAATTTGTAATATACAACTATACAGCTTTGGACATTCAACCAGACATGGTTGATTTTTTATCAAAGGATTTAACTTTTGTTCCTGGTAGAAGTATGGACATTGTTAAAACAATTATTGATCTTAAAATATTTGTTCGGAAGCTTAACCTCAACTTACTAATGGGGAATAATTCTGCAATTGTCAATACATTACGGGTTTCTAGCCTATATAATCCACCTCTCCATCCTGGTTTAAACACCCTAGAAAAAATGTGCGAAGTTGATTTATGGGCTATCAAAAATCAAGTCATATATAAGCATAATAAACCCAAATGTAATATTTCAACTTTAGAGCAAGATTTTGTTAACCTATTGAAGGATTGTAATATCAGAGTAATGAAGCCAGATAAGGGGGGAGGTTTGGTATTCATGGATCACCATATTTACGTTGATTACATGTCTAAGCACCTCAGCACACCCTTTTATACTCAGGTCACATTGAATGAAGTCAATGTGGCACATAAGAAAATCAAAGGAAGGTTAGATGATTTATTCCTGGAAGGCTCAATTAACACTGATATGTATCAGTATTTATCTATGATTGCTCCTAGAACACCTGCTTTATTTGGTTCTCCCAAATTACATAAAACAATAATTGCCCCCCCCCCCCTTTAGACCCATAGTTGATGGGAGAGGGTCAATTACCTATGCATGCGCTAAATTCATTGATAGCGTGTTAAAACCATTTATAGAAAGTGAACAGCAGATATGCAAGGACTCGTGGAGTTTTTTAGGTAATCTAAATAAATTGGAATATTCAGCTGAAGTACTTTTCTTGACTATAGATGTCAAGGATTTGTACACAGTAATACCTCAAGATATAGGAATGAATTGGGTCCGTGAATTCATGCATGCAAAAAAGGCTAGAGATAGTACTATCTATTTAGTGGAGGCATTATTGGAAATCGTGTTGACTAACAATTTTATGGTGTTCGAAGGACATTTTTATCTACAAAAATCAGGGGTTGCAATGGGCTCTCCTTGTGGGGGTTCCTTTGCCAATGCTGTCATGGCATATTGGGAAACCAATAAATTGTTTATGGAAGAGCTATTCCGAAAACATGTAATCTGGTACACAAGGTACCAAGATGACATCTTCTGTATTTGGAAAGGTGATAAGTCACTCATTCCCGCATTCATCACTAAAATTACACAGCTCACGGAATTTTTGGAATTCACTTATAACATAGGGGAATCTGAAATAAACTATCTTGACATCCTCTTGATTAATGACAGGACTAATGGCAGATTCAAGAGTTTAATATATAGGAAACCCACGTATTCTAACACCTTTTTACATTTCACAAGTAACCATCCATATCATCAGAAAAAAGCAGTGGTTAAAGGACAAATCGTGAGGGCAGCTAGAATGATCACAGATTCATGTGATTATGATCTAGAATGCGACCGTCTTAAAAGGATGTTCATTTATAGAGGATACCCAAACAGTTTGATTATCAATATAATAAAAGAGGTTACTTCTAAACGTATTGGGGGCCATTTCACCCCTTTATTGGTTAATCATACGTATTGTGGGAATGATGTTCTTGACAATAATGGATTGGGGGGACATGATTCAACCTCAATCAGCAAAGTCAGGAATGTAGGGTATCATACTAGTTTTTTATGTACATACTCCTTTGACTATCAATCAATCAAGGAGGTTCTGAATAAGAACTGGGATACTATCAGAAATGATGACACTCTGTCCAATATACTAGGAAGGGATCCAAAAATCACTTATAGAAGAGGTCAAAATTTAAAATGGATGTTAGAGAAGAAAAAGAAGTCTAATTCCAATAGAGTCCTGGGTATGTTTAAATGCGGTTTTTGTGCTCAATGCAAACATATTAAGGTGGGTAACCAAATTTTCATCAATAGTAAAACATATAAAGTTAACAGCCATTATAATTGTGAGACCAAGAGTGTCATATATGCAGCATTGTGTAATTCCTGTAATGCTTTCTACATTGGAAAAACTGAGCGTAGATTAAAACAAAGAATTTATGAGCACCAATATGCCATTACTAAAAAAGATATGACTAATGCCCTGGCTAAGCATTGTATTGAACCTGAAGGACACGAGTTCAAGTTCGTGATTCTGCAACATAGGGAAATTGACATTAGAGGTGGGGCTTGGCAGGTACAATTGGAGATAGATGAACTGATGTGGCAGATAAGAACTAGGGCGCACATTTTCCCTGGCATAAACGACTGTGTATCCATTAAATGTGTGTTGAGGTGGATTTCTTTGCAAAGATAGCAAGGGTTTATTAAATTTCATATGTGCCTTTATTTATTAGTAATAATCCTTGTTTTAACATCTTTTTAACATCTTTTTATATTTTAAGGTGTCTTTGCAGGATTAATTATTAATTATATTTTTGATTCGACTCACATATTAGTTAGTGGGTTTAAGTGTTTTAATAACCCGTATCACTGTAATTTACATAATTTACCTGACACGGTAAAGTCCAATGTTTTACTTCAAAAGCTACTTTCATATTGTGTATTTTTTATTTATTTACTTCATTTCAGTTACATATTCATAACATTTTACATAATTTTTTGTAAATATAGTAATCAATTTAAATAATTGGATAGTGGTGTATACTTATCATAACTAATTATTTTTATTGGTTTGTGTGTTCATCACACGCTTTAACAGGAATATGTAGTTGTAGGCATTTTTTACATTGTCAGTGTTTTATACTGATATTCAACCTACATATTTCTTTAAGGTTGTCATGGAGTAATTTAGTTTAAATGCACTTTTACTGGATTGGTTATTTAACTACTAGTAATCATTTATAAACGTGTATGTCATGAATTCCTCTTGTTTGTCTGAAGAAGGTGGAGTACTGACTTCGCTGAAAGCGCTAACTTTTATTAAATTTGTTTGTTCATTTTAAAGCTGCCGGCTCTTATAGTGTCATTTCGCTTACTTTTTCATGGTTTTGTCTTTTGGATTATTTGGTTTGTGGAAGTTTCATAAACAAAATATGTTATTTCTCAGTTTCAGTTCAGTAGTAGACACAATGTCTAGAGCCAAAAGTTTTTTGTATTGCCTTGGAGAGAAGTAATTACTAGGTTTAAAATGTAAAAGCATTTTATTGTTTTATGACTTCCAAGACCTGCAAAGATCTGAGAGATATGTAGTTCTCACACAGAGATGTTAAATTCTATTAAGTTTCTGTTTAGCCTGGGAACTGAAGTCGGGTGACAAAGAGTGATGTCATCCAAGCTGGCCCAGCAGTAATGTTTGATATTAATTTGAGAACTTTCTCAGAAGAGAGACTGTGCATTTTGTATTTTGTCTTTGACCTGGGAACATCAAGTCATTATCAGCATCTGCATTTGCCTTGCTCTGTAATTAAGTTTTTTTAAGAGCATAGTAACACTTTTAGATATAGTTAGGAATATAGTAAAGCTTAGTTTAGATGTTTTATTTTTTTATTGGAGACTGTCCTGCAAGGTTGTTTTAAATACTTCCTGTGATTTTGAACTCTGAAGTAACTGTGTTGGATTTATTGAATATTGCCTTGTTCTTTTATCATTTATTATTAAATATATTTAAACCTATCTTTGTGGCTTATATTTGTGAGACATTTTTAAGCTCTTAGAATACTTGGATATCTATTTGGTGACACTGTACAGGCCACTCCAATACCTTGCCTGTCCAGACTACCATTTGAATTAATAGTAACATTACACAGTAGGGTTGTACACACTTTGTAAGGGCCTTATAGTAGCTAAGTAGGAGTTCTGGTGGCAGTGATAACTACCTTATACTATGGCCAGAAGGGGGCATTGCTAGTAAACCTGTGCCAGCATTCTCCAGGTGTGTGTGTGTACAAAACAAATCTCAAAGTGTGTGTGTGTGTGTGTGTGTGTGTGTGTGTGTGTGTGTGTGTGTGTGTGTGTGTGTGTGTGTGTGTGTGTGTGTGTGTGTGTGCATGTGTCAGCTACTTGGGCAGGGACAGAAAGCACCAGTTGGACTGAGAGAATGTTGGGAGGACTTGGCTTGGAACCCTGGCTAAGGACTCAACTTTATAGCTATGCCAGTGGGGAGTCTAACTGGGGATCTGGAGAAAGAGGGAGAAAGCAGCCCCAGAATGACTGTGATCTCTGTGTGCCCTTAAGGGAAATTGCACTTTATTGTGTGTGCACTTGTCATCCTCCCAGTGTGTATGTTTTCTATCAGTGCCAGTGGTGAGGATTGAGGCTCCTTGATTACTGAGCCAGTGCAGGGGCATCACAGCCTCATCTTCTGGAAGCTAGCAAGGACAGTGGATTGCTTTCAATATTAAGAAACATTCACAGATGCATTTTACAACACACTGAAAATCAGGTCAGGAATTGTAAAAATAACTAGTTTAATGTATTATCTGTTACTGTCCGAATGCTGAGAATCACATCATACTGTTTTATCCTTTCCTACTGTTAAACTCTCACTTAGTATTCATACTATCAGATATCTGCTAACTAATGGCACTGTAAGTGTAACTTTTAGACAAAAATGCTTCTGTACAAATATATAATGTTGAGTCTTACCAGCTAGTCAGTCCTCAATTCCTGCAGGGAAACACATTGCAAAATGTCATTCCAAGCCCTTTAATAAACTTCA
This sequence comes from Protopterus annectens, assembly GCF_019279795.1. Classification (NCBI taxonomy): domain Eukaryota; kingdom Metazoa; phylum Chordata; order Ceratodontiformes; family Protopteridae; genus Protopterus; species Protopterus annectens. The sequence goes on along the minus strand of NC_056725.1, from coordinate 666,436,327 downwards.
TACATTTTTTCTCCATGTAAGTAGATATATTTTTTAAACTGATCATTGTGAATGGAAATTTATGTTTTCAGTAGTTCATTGGGGGATCAGCTCTCCTGAAAGCCAACACATGCTGGGAGTAGTTTTTAAAAAGTCTTAACATTGAGCCAAGTCATGCAAGCCAGCTGGAATTTAAGTGAGTGACTGCTTAGTCTAAACTTTCAAACAAATAGGGAGATGTAATGTAGTTATAAACTAATATTATTTTTTTACTTATTTTTATTTAACATCTGTTTACAGGGATAGCTTGACTGGGTAAATTACCCATTTTCAGTGGAGGGATGGGGAGAAAAGCTCCACAGTCAAAAACAATATAAAAAACTGTATAATACACAGGAAATAAAACTAAGATAAGAGAAAAATAATAACTTCAATACAAAAAGAGATGCTATACATATGCGCAAAGAAAACCAACTTAAATACAAAATATACAGTGGATAGTTCCAAAGATTTTTCCAAGTTATCTATGAATTAATTGGTTTGAATGCAAACAATTAAACAGAAGTGGTATTTTTAGTATTAAACAGAAGTTGATACTGTCAGTTTTTATATAGTGAATACGTAAAAAAACACTGCTGAATCAGGTAAAAGCTACTATCCCAAGAGTTCAAATAACAAGTTACTGAAGAATATAATGGGATAGAGCGAAGCAAGTAAAAATAAAATAGAATGAAGTAGTCCCAAATAATTGTAGATGTCGCCAAGTGTTTAAAACACCACAAATTTATTCTATAATGAATGTACATCGGATAAGCGCTTTCACTGTAGTAGCTTCCTCAGATCCTTCTCAATAAGTAATAAGTAGTTTTTATATAGTGTTTTAAGTTATATATTTTTCAGGTAAAGCTTCAGTTTTGAGGGGTGAGTTGAGAACCGAAAATAGTAGGTAGAGGTCACAGTAGTGAGGGAGCGAATAATGGGAAAGGAATAGTACAGAGATTGAGGAGAAAACATACAAGTGAATATAATGGAGGAATGGAGATAGATAAGTTGGTGGTGGAAGGATGGTGATTAGTGAAGGAACTTGCTTGGGTTAGTCAGGGGCAGTACAAGAGCATTGCCAGTTGTTGGTTAGATGGATCCTGAGAAGTTGTTTGAACCTGACTGAGTTGGTGGTATTAAGGATTTTCTGGGGAATGGAGATCCAGATTTGGTTGGAATATAAGGTTTCTCTGTAACTATAATTGGATTTAGTGACCTTTGATAGGGGTTTGTCTGTGGATCTTAGGGCTCTGTGGTTTGAGTGTGGTTGGACAAGATTATGAAGTGCAGGGCAGTTGTCAGGTTTAGTAATGATGTTAATTGCAGTGGTAATTTGGTGGAACGAGAGGAGGTTGGATAGTTCAAGCCAAATGAGTTGATGGCGTGCTGTACAGTGGTGGGATCTATATGTGGAATCTGTGGTGAATTTGGCTATTTTGTTATAAAATGCTTCTAGTCTGGTTAGGTCTGTTTTTCTGAGATTTGTAAAGATTGGTGAGGCATATAACAGGGTGGAGAGAGGATGTGTTTGGGCAATGGCCTGCCTGGTGGAATAGGTTAGGAATTGCTTGGTCCTGTACAGTGTGCCAAGTTTGATGTTGATCTTTTGATAACAAGAGAAATATGCTTGTTGAATCTAGGGTTGCTATCTATGGAGACCACTAGTAGTTTGGTTTGAGTACTGGATTATATTTTGGTGTTGTTGGCTGAGAAGATAGCAAAGGGTGTTTTTGGACTGATGGGCATTTTGTTAGAAAAGAGAATTAGTTTAGTCTTGTTGGGGTTTAGAATTAGTTGTTTCTTGGAGAAGTAAGATTCTATGTCTGTGAAGGATTTTTGCATTACTTCTTGTAGTCGTGACAAGGAGGGGGCTGCACATACTAGGGTTGAATTATCTGCGTATTGAATTGTGGTTCCATGGTTGGTTGCTGTATGCAACTTGTTAGTAAAGATTGTAATGGTAAATGGACATAAGATTGATCCTTGTAAGACCCATACTGAAATACATAAGTGAGTGGCGAGGTTATTTTGCCATTTCACAGCTTGACAGTCTGTGAGATAGTTCTGAAACCAGGAGAGAACATAGTGAGATAGATTTAATGATGCAAGTTCATTAAGGAGTTTTTGATGTGATACTGTGTTGAATGCCTTGGACATATCTAAGAAGATGGATACAACTTGTTGACCATTGTTATTAGGTAATTAATGGTGTCGGTGAAGCTTAGTAGGGCAGTAGTGATACCATGCTGAGGTCTGAAGCCGTGCTGGGAGCTTGTTAGCAGAGTGGTGTTGGTAAGATAGTCCATAAACTGAGTGTGGATTAATTTTTTGAGGATTTTAGACAACAGATTGAGAATAGCTATTGGTCTGTATTTTGAAAATTCGTTTTTGAGACACCACCTTTGTGTAGAGGGATGATGTATAAAATTTTCCACAGTTTGGGGATGTACTGTTCTCTCATTAATCTGTTGATCAATATAGAGATAGGACAGTTGATGGAGTCAACTGCTAACTTGAGATATGTGGTAGGTAATTTATCTGTGCAAGGGTTCTGGGTTTTAGTTTATGTAGTAGTTTTCTTATAGTAGAGGTTTGAATGGGATTAAAGGAGAATGCAGTGGAAGGGGTTGATGATGGGGATGGAATGGAAGGGGGATTGTTTATATTATTCAAGAGAGATAGGATGGAGTTTGTAAAGCAATAGTTGAACTGAGTGGCCAGGATATCTATGGTGTTGTAGTTGGTGTAAGAGAGAGTTGAAGATTACCCAGGTTGAATACGTTTTTTTATACTGCTCCAGAATTTTTGGGAATTATCATGGTGGGATTGTTGAATTTGAGTACAGTAGGTTCTCTTATCCTTTTTGATTTAAGATTTAGATTTGTTTCTTAAGTGACGGCAAGTTTTGAAAGAGCTTTGTTTTTTATTACCGTGGAAGTAAGCCCATGCCTTATCTCTGTCTTTGAGTAGTTGTTTTGTTTCTTCAGTCAGCCATGGGGTATAGTTGGATTTTGTACAAACTTTTTTAACAGCAGCTAAAGTGTTTAGAATCTCAAGGAATTTCTTATTGAAGTATTCAACAGCAGAGTCAAGGTGGAGTTGTGATAATGGGGACCAGTCATAGTGTTGTAGAACAGAATTAAAGGTGGTTGATGAAAACTGTTTATTGCTTCAAATTTCTCTGTATATGGTAGATTTGGGGAGGTTTGTTCTGTGTCTAAGTAGAAAGGTGGGTAAGTGGTCACTTGGTCTAGTCGAGAACTGACTGTCTGCCTCTGTTTTTATCCATCCGAGTAAGTGAGTTTATAATTTGTGTGTATCCATCCATACAGATTAATGGTATCAGAGGGAGTGTCAGAGGAGCAAGTATACTAATCTGTATTGAACTCTTCCATAATTACAGTCTCCTGGTTAGAAGAAGTGGATGACCAGGATAGTAGATCTTCAACTGTGGAAAGGTTGTTACCGGGAGGGATATAGACTGAGATTATGTTCATGTGCTTGTCCGGGTTAATTTCAAGTTGACAGATTAGTATTTTGCTGTTATTTAAAGTTTAATGAAAAAAAAATAATCTGCTTCAGCCTCTTTTAAAGTCATAGTTCCATCTCTAACATTTTGAATTATTGCCTCTGGATTGTTTCCATCTTGTTTATTGACATTTAGCTTGAAGAACACGAAACAGAACAAGCATATTCTACATATAGCTCACAATTTTGAAAACAGACAAAAGTAGACTCACTTTGACATGTTTGCTGCATTTCTCTGCTACTGATTACTTCACCATCCTCTTAGCGAAGTTGCTCCTGAAGTTTAGAATTATTTTTTAACTCCCTCATGTAACTTTTTGTTAATACTGTTTTTTGAGTAGAAATCTGTGTGTATTGTTTTGTAGTACTGCAGATGGCATTTTGTGTGACATCACTAATGGAGTTATCTGTGTGGTTGTCTCTATATACATGTATTTGTGTGTATCTCAGTGTGAGTGAATATCACCAATTTTTCAGTATTCTAAGACCTCCATGCTGGGACTGTAACCGTTTTCCTTGAGGTACAGAGTACTCATAGTTGCACTCCACCCCCCCAACTTAGCATTACTGCAGATGTCAAGAATCAGATTCTTGTGCACGGACCACACTTTCTCCATCCTTGAACACAGATTAGGAAATTCCTTCCTACTGATCTACTTCAAAGAAGCCTTTCCTTTAAATCATGTGGGTATAATCTCAAGCAATTTCTGTACAAAGATGCAATTTGTATATGTTTCAAATCAGTTAACGTCAACAGAAAGGGCCTATACTGCAAATCCCTCAGAGCATGTGCTGCACATCATGTCTCACACATCAACTCAGAAAATGTCCTCCTCTTCACTTGAACCATTCTGTACATAGATGATATAGTTCTACTATTTAAACCAATTATTTAAGGGGGTTGGGGCATTTCTTGGTATATCCTCTTTTAGTATTGTACAAAGCTGATATTTAATTTTTATATAATCACATTGTTTTTCTATTAATGTTATCTGTTTCACTTGTTTACACCTTTGCTGAACCTGTAGTTCTACCCCAGATAATATTCAAAATCAATACATTATTAAGAAGAGGGATACATGGGATACAACCACTAAATGCTGATGTTAGGGCATTTGCCTTTTCAGAAATTTTTTTTTTTTTTTTTTTTTGGTTGGGTAACTTTTTTTCTGCCTGACTGTATTTGGCTGTATTATTTGCATTGTTGAAATTCAGCTGGCACATTTTGGCAATTTGCTGTTCACATGATAGATTTTCATTTTTGTTGTAAGGAACCCAAGAAAAAGTATAAAAGATGGCATATGAAGGTTTATTGTTTCATAGATGATTACTAGTCTAACAACTCCAGGGGACCTTTTTAATCCTAGCCATGTTTTCCAAATGTATCTGACAAGGTTTGATACCTTGGGGTTATTTTTAGGGGCATATGTAGGACTGGGTATTAGTGGTCAATCACTTACAGGCTGTCTTTAATAAAGACATAGGCACAAGATCAAGAGTAAATTTCCAATTCCCCATCCACAAGTCCAGGATAAGACTGAGTACATTGCTTGCACTTTTCATTTGACATGTACTATTTCAATTTTAATTTTAATTTTTAAATTTAATTTTTTTTATTTTAACTTTACTTTATTTTACACTTATTTTAGGCCTATAGGTTGGAAACAAAATCCATTCTTTTCAGCTATAATTTCTTACAGTAAAGTCAAGGGAAAAAAAACTTTTCATGAATAAATTATAAAAGCATCAGACTTTGGTACTGCAATAATCAAGCATAGAACAGAAAATATCCTCAGAACATAGGCCTCACTTCAATTGTTTCAGAAATTTAAGCATATATGGAGTGTGGAGCATATGTTTGATCTTTCACAGTTTATTTCATAAAGAAAGATTAATATAGCAGAGAGAGACTTCTTTGTCTGACTCCCATATTCAGTATTTGGCAAAGCTGCTGTAAATATAGTTACTGTGAGGTTTGAGATATAATACCCCCAACTAACACTCCCGTCTCTCTCTTAGGAGGTAACATCCTGATAAGTGAATCATATTCAAAGGCAAAGATTGTGGGTATTGGAATGCATGGGGGAGTAACAGGGATGCAAAGCGGAGAGTTTAAAATGCCAGTTGGGAATTGTACAAAATGACTTCTCTGATTTTGGGACACAGAGGTAAAGAGATTGAACATGCAAATGAGAAATAACTCAAGTGAATAAAGCAGTAGTAAAAGATTATTGACTGGGTAAAGAAAAGGTACAGTTGTGCAAATTGAATTTACCATAACAATAGATGTTTGAATGACCACTGTTGTGGTAACCTTAGCTATAACATGCACCCAAACTGTCAGCCAGATCAAATTGAGTTGAGTAAAAGACAAGTCTGAGCACAAAGCCATTTAGAGCTTTCCTGCCAGCAAAAAGAGGGAAAGTGAGCCCTGAAAGGACTATGCTATTAACAAAAAACAAAACAAAAAATAATAAAATGTCTATAACCTGTCATAAAAAATACCCCAAAAAACAAGGGGAATGGAGGGAGGGAATGGCTACTGCAGCAATGATCATTCAAACATCTACTGTTATCGTGATTTCAACTTACAAAACTCTACTATGTTGATTATATTGATCACTGCTGCAGTATCCTTAGCTATATGGGCAAATTACCGTAGCTAACTATATTCTGAAGAGGGAAAGAGAACTGTCCAAGAACCCCTGGAGAATGGTCCTAGCAAAGTTTGATCTGGACCTACAGAAGGAATCAAGATTAAAGTTCATAGGTGCATTGGTTCATAGAAGGTTACTTGGCTATTGGCCCTAGGGACTTTATAAACCTAACCGATGTTATACCCTTGTTCCCTTATTGACCAAGTTGTATGATCTATATTTGCAGCATGAGTCTATGATAAGCATTGACTGCCCTTACCCAAGAGGGACATAGATGACACCCCTGGAGTACATTTATGGTGTCCAATCCAGTTATTTAAGTTACTCTTAAATGGGGTAATTGAAGAGCTCTGTTTTATGTGAATTGGGAGTTTCTTCCAGAGGAGTGGCAATCTCTGAGAGACATATCTGTCTCTCCAGCATGTCCTGTTAATGTTGCAGGCTAGGTTAAAATCCCTAGGGTGAGTGAATCTTTTCCCATTTGACATGCAGATATCCAGCATTTCCATTTCAGCAGGGTCTGAGACTGCTCTGTAGACCAGGCACAAGTCGCCTTTCATCAGCCTATAAGATACAGAGTACAGTGACAGAGCCTTCAGTCTCTCCATGTAGGTCATGTGTTGAAGGCCTGAATTTTCTTGGTGAGAAACCTCTGAGGTTTCTCCAGTTGCTGCAGGTGTCTGGTGAGGTACATACAGAGGGGAGCATTGTACTCTGTTAGTGGTCTTATGATGAGTACAAGGGAATTATAACATCCTTAGCTCTGGATGCAATGTCCTTACTTATGAGATGTTCACAATAGTAGGCCTTCCTTCCCACTGTGAACACATGGTGATTGAAGTTAAGGTTGCTATCAACCTGTGTTCCCAGTTCTCTCACTAGAGGGTCTGAGTTAAGGGGAGTACTGTTAATATTTTAAATTATTGGGACTTCCCCTTTGTTGAAAGGGACAACACTTGTTTTTGTATTTACTTGAAGGCTGTGGCTTTAGCACCAATCATTTGTCTATGTAAGCCCTATTTGCAGTATGCCAACATCATTGGGGGACTCAATGATTACACCCAGTTTGCAGTCATCAGCAAACCTGGTAAGCCACAGGCCATCTGTTTTCACCTGCACTTCTGAAAATAGATTCCAAACAGAGGTGGAATCCCCAACTTAGATTGTATGCATTCTGTTGGTGCTCAGAGATTGCACTGCTTTGTAAAAGTATGTGCAGAGGACTAAGTAGCAGCTTCTGGAATATTTCTAGAATTCAATGCTTTTCAAAAAACCATAGATGAAGCAGAGGCCCTAATAGAGAGGGTCTTGACCATGCCTGGAATAGATTTGTTATGGTGAGTCTAACAATGGTAGTAGCCTTAGACAACCATTTAGAAATAGTTTGTTTTGACATAGGTTGTCCCCTCATCTTACCTTCACAAAAGAGTAAACAATTGATCAAAAGATCTGAAAGATTTAGTTCCATCAATACAGTAAATGAGTTGTTTGCAGACATCCAAGGTATGGAATATATTTTCTCCCTCGTTTTAGGTTTAGTAAAGAAAATGAGGAGATGGATAGTTTGACTTAAAGTAAAATTGGATACCACTTTAGACATAAAAGGATTATTTCTAAAAGAAAACCTGTCTCTATGGAAAATGAGGTAGGGTTGATGCACCATAAGAGCTTCCAAATCAGATACCCTTCTTGCAGAGGTCAGAGCAATCAGTTAAAATGTTTTCCATGTTAAGAACCTCTAGTCATCCAGATTAGCTAGTTCAAATGGAGCAAGTGTTATCTTCTCAGACAAATACAAAATTAAGATCCCAAGGAGGAACCATTATTTTTCTTGGAGGCTGTCATGCTGCTAGCCCAGCTATCTGGAATTTTGTAAATAATTCTGTGTCATTTATGAATATTGATATGATTTATATAGAACAGTATGCTATGTACTGAGCTTCAAGAATGTATCCACAGCATACCTTTCTGGAACATAGAAGATTAACTTGCAAAACTTATAGTTGAGGTTAAGTTACTTTATAGATGGGCCATAAACAAGAGATGTTATCTCTCAGTTTCAATGCAGAAGCAGACACAATGTCGAGAGCTAGAAGTTTTTTGTATTGTCTTGAAAGAGAGAGTAATTACTAGGTTTAAAATGTAAAAGTGTTTTATTGTTTTACGACTTCCAAGATCTGCAAACATCTTAGAGACATGTATTTTTCACAAGGAGATGTCAAATGCTACAAATGGAGGGTTTAGCCTGGGAACTGAAGCCAGGTGACAAATAATGATGTCACCCATGCTAACCCAGCAGTAATACTTAATATTAATTTAAGAACTATCTCAGAGAGAGACTGTGCATTTTGTATTTTGTCTTTGACCTAACAAGAGCATCCACTCATCATCACCATCTGCACTTGCTTTGCTCTGTAAGTAAGTTTTTTTAGGGTATAGTAACTCTTTTAGATATAGTTATGAATATACTAAAAATTAGTTTACAGGTTTTCTGTATTTATTTCAGACTGTCCTGCAATGTTGTTTTAAATATTTCCTGGGATTTTGAACTCTGAAGTTGCTGTGTTTGTTTACTGAGTATTGTCTTGTTATTTTATTATTTATTATTAAATATACTTAAAACCATCTTTGTGGCTGATATTTGTGAGACATATTTAACCTCTTAAAGTACTTGCATATCTATCTGGTGACACTGTACAGCCCACTCCAATAGCCTTGCTTGGTCAGACTACCATTTGTATAACAGTAACATTACACGGTAGGATTGGATATCCTTTTTTAAGGGCCTTAAAAATAGTTGATAAGAGTGGTCGGTGGCAGTGGAAACTACCTTATAGTCAGGACAGAAAGGGGCATATCTAATAAACCTGTGCCAGCCTTTCCCAGGAGTGTGTGTGCATTTGTATATAAATCAAACCTCAAAGAGTATGTGTGTCAGCTACTTGGGCAGGGACACAAAGCACTGGTTGGGCAGAGCTGGAGGTTTTGGCTTGGCCACTCAGCTGAGATATCAACCCTATAGCTGTGCCAGTGGGGAGTCTTATTGGGGATCTGGAAAAAGAGGGTGAAACCAGTCTCAGACTGACTGTGGTCTCTTTGTGTTCTTAAGTGAAATTGTACTTTACTGTGTATGTAATTTTCATCCTCCCAGTGTGTACATCCCCCACTGTTGCCAGTTGTGAGGATTGAGGCTCCTTGATTACTGGACCAGTGCAGGGGCATCATAGCTGGGTCTTATGCAAAACTGCTTTCATGAATATTTTTACATGAGGCTGCCTTACAAGAGGAAGATCTAAGGCCAGACTGCTGAAATGGCTGATAAATTAGCCTTGATAGAGGAATAAGAAAGACCATAGGATAGTAGCTAACATAAATACTGTAAAACCAGAGAACAACTAGCCCTGAGTGGGCAGTGGTTATGTTGTTGACACCAACTAGAAAACCTTTTCCATTTGCTATTATATGATTTTCGAGTTGCAGGCTTTCTTGCCTCCATTAGGATCTACTGCACATCCTCAGTAAAGAGGTGTCCAAATGGAATTAAAACCCTATCATCCAGGCAGTCAACTGAAAATTATCCATGTCAAAGTGGATCACACACCCCTGTTCTTGTGTGAATAAATCTAGTCCATGAGGAAGCTGGTGGTGATTACTCCTGGCCATTTTCAAAAGAAGGAAGAACTACAGTTGCCTAGGCCAGAAGGGAGTCACCACAATTATCTTGATAGAGGTTCCTTCTGAATCTTTAGAAGTACCTTGGATAATGGAGGAAAGGGTGGAAAAGCATACAGAAGCATTCCTGCCCAAAGAAAAGAAAAGAAAAGGCATCTATCTTCCAGGTCTTCTTACATAGAGTCCTGGAACAGCATCTTGCCAGTTGATTGTTCAAAGAGGAGGCAAAAGGGTCTACTTGAGGAACTCCTCACATATTGATCAAATGTTGCAAAACCCCCAATCGAGTTTCCATTCATGAGGGTCTCTCTTGGTCTTGCTCAGCTTGTCTACCATACAACTGTAGGATGCTTAGAGAGTGAGATTATGCTGCAAAGCTATATCCCAAGCTAACATGACTAGTCTGCAAAGGAGGCATGACCTGGTTCCCCTTTGCTTGTTGATGTACCATGTGACTGTGGTATTGTCTGAAACCACTTGAAGAGGTCCCAGGGGCTAAAGATATTTCAGAGAGATGAGTGCTTTGGTCAAGGCAAACATCTCTTAGTTATGTGCTTGCATCTGTCCTTGGTACCCCACACCTCTTAGGCTTTTATCCCTCTTGAAACTGTTCCCCAAGCAAAGTCTGAAGTGTTTGTGGTGAATGACTGCTTTGGAGTGGGGAGGGAGAAAGGGAGATCTGGATTTAAGGATATCTATTGTCTCCACCAGGAGATTTCTCTTCTGACAAACCCCATCACTGGGATTTAAAAATATAAAAGGTATTGATGCTAGGACCAAAGTGATTTCAGATACCACTTATCTTTCTTATGTGGAATCTTGCCAGAGGTGTCATGAGAATCATAGATGCCATGAGACTCAGGATCATGAGGTAATCCCTCACAGTGACTGAAGTTTGAGTAGAAAAACTTAGATACAAATCTAAATAAGGATCACATTTTTCCTGTGGAAGAAAAGGTCTTTGAACTGAGATGTAAAGTTGACATCCAAGGAACACAATCCTGTGCGACGGAGTCAAGAATGATTTTTGAATGTTGTCTTTGAATCCTAACTTGTGTCAGAAATATGTAACCCAAGAGAGAGAGACAGAAATTCCTGGCAGTTTAAAAAGACTCTGCAAAAAGTATGCATCTAAATATGGATAAAAAATATGGATACCGTGCAGCCTGCAGTGAGCTATAACTGGAGTTACACACTTTGTGAACAATCTTGGTGCAGTAGATAGCCATAAGGATAAGGCAGAGAACTGATAATGTGATACAGACACATAAAACCTTAAAAAATGCATGACATCTGAATGAATGGGGATATGATAAGTATATTTTAAGTCTACTGTTACCAGGAAACTTGAAAGAAGAAGAGGTAACAGGCTGTGAAGTTATATCATTTGAATTAGGGCACTATCACAAACAGGTTAAGGAAAGAAGGATTCAGAACTGGTCTCCAAGTATCATCTTTGTTTGGCAATAGCAGCATCCTTGAATAAAAGTCCTTCCTCACCTGGGAAGGTGGAACTTGTTCTATCATTCCTTGGGATAACATGTAATAAAGAACAGGAGAAAGCAAAAGAGTCTGATCTGGAGTATGAGGAATGGATCCTTGGAAAGGAGAAAATTCATCCCACTACCATATGTAACCTTGATGAATGATATTTAGAACCCATTTATCTGAAGCAGTCTGTTACCAAAGAGAAAACTGAAATTAAGACTTTCTGGAAGAAAAAAAGGGGGGCCAGATTGGGAATGGATCACAAGGTCTCTTGAATAGTCATTCCAACATATTGGACTGCCCTTGGTTTTGAGAGGTTAGAGACTTCTTTTTGGAATTCCTTTGACATTTTTTCTTAAATGTCTGGTTACCTGAGTAATGTTGAGACGGTTTATTCTACATTCTGCCAAAACTGGCATTGGAGAAAGAAAATCTATTGGTCAATTTGTAAAAGGAGGGCTGAAAAATCTTACTGGTTCCTTGAATCACCTTGCCCCTTTCATCATATGTCTTGAGCATCTCTGCAGCAGAAGAGAAAATTCACCAAGTTTCTATCGAAGAGATAATTTAAAATCGCATTTTAACATCATCAGTAAGGTTTTGAGAATGCAGCCATGCACATCTCTACTTAAAACAGTACCAGGGACCATAGACTTGGAAAACATATCAGACAAGTCATACACACACTGCAAACAATGAGTAGTGATGTGCAATAGAAGGAACTTATTTAAAGCAGATTTTTCCTCACAAGAAGAAACTGCAGATAAAACATTCCTCATACTTTCACAATTTGTCAGAACAAAATTTAACATTTGAGCCTGACAATTCAAAATTTTGAAACATTTTGAAAACAAAATTTGCGGATGTATATACTTTTTTCCAACACCTATTAATAATTTTCCAGTCCTTATCAGAAAGAGTAGGATTGGAATTAACTAAGTGCTTAGCAGCATTGGGATTAACTAAGGTTCTAGCTGCTGCTGCGTCATGTTTGGTAACAGTGTACAAAAATTTTAAAAGACCTAGGAACTTCATACATCCTATCTGCCTTTTTAGTGGCAGCTGGATGACTAACAGGACAAATGCAAGCAGTATCAGAGATATTCTCTAAAGATGATGTAGGTTCTGGAAAATCTTTCTGTATCAAGTCATGGCACCTTCTGAGGGACTCAGAAACATCAGTGCTCCCCCACTAAAACACTAGCACATTCTAGCAACAGTCTCAGAAAAAGGGAAGCCTCCACTAAGAGAATCAGAAACTGAGCTCTCCTTTGAGACTGAATCAGAAATTTGAAGACCATTTACTGAATCCCATCCCTGCATCTTCCTGTTCAGATTCAGAATCTTGAATTTCTTCAGGAAAAGGGATATCCCACTTTCTTTTATCAGAAACTATTTTACAAGAAGGATCAATGGCCTGAATTAAACTTTGAGCCACACCCAGTAAACAATTCCATCTAAAGAAATTTGAGGGGGAGTAGATACATGTTTGGTTTTCTGTTTCTTTTTGACAGGAAAAATGGGGCCAACCATGTTACTAATGGCATCAGCTGTTTTCTTAGGGATGGGCACAGCATTATGACACAACATGGAAACCTTCCCTCTCCCAGGACTGACAAGAATGTGTCTCACTTGCCCTTTGAAGGAACTCCAACAGCCACAGAAGATGTGGCTAACCCCTGGTCCAGAGTGGCTATAGGTACTACACCAGAGGGATAACCCACCTGTGGCTGAGACAAATTGCTAGCCTGCTGGGGTGGCAAAGGCTATTTGCTTAAGAAAGACTAACCATGGGACCAGTAGTCTGTTCCAAAGTCAAAAATTGTGCCCCTTTTCCAGGAAGACAAGCAGCAAATGCTGGTAAAACTACCAGTCCACAAAAGTTACTTTTTGACAGAAAAACATAGTAAAAAGCATTTTCAAACATTGTGTCAGCCTCATCAAGGAAAAATAAACATAATTTCTCCACAGAAAATATATTTTCAGTTAGTTAACATTACTTTTAAACTGACAGAAAAAAAAACAAATACATCTTTTAAAAGTGCATTGTAGTCTCAAGACAGTCCATTAAAACACACTCTAGTTTTATAATAACTTTCCTGAAGATGAAAGTATTACAACATCTGTAAATATAAGAAAATTGAAGTTTTTCCCTCAAAAGGGAATTTACCTGCCAGTACAGGAAAGCCCAAGTCGACCATCAATCCTCAAAAGCCTCAGAGGAGCATACTCTTTAACGATAGGAAAGCTCTGAAGAGTTTCACTCCCAAACTTGTCTTCTAGTCAGTGCAGTTCAAGCTGCCTGCCAGTTTGGGCATGTGGATTGTGCCCTGACCTTTGGAAGCTAGCTGGCCATTATATCCTGCCAAGGATATAATCTGTATAGCTAAGACTAATGCAGCAGTGATCATTATAATGAAAATGTTATCTGACGTTGACTTTGCAGCTGTATGGTGATGACTATAGCAAGACACAGTTTAACATTTAACATTCTCTTGGGCAAGTGAAGCTGACATGAGGAGATCCTTTCTCCTCTGAATGTAGAGAATGAACCCATATGGAGAAAGCACACTGGCTATTCACAACTCCCACATAGATGGTTCTCTGACTGTTCAAGATTCCAGTGGCACAAAAGCCCATCTCTGACTGAATTTCAAAGTTAAATAAAAAAAACAGCAACTTGGAAACTTTCATGTCTGTTTCCTATAAGGACTTCGAACATGCTAATCAGATAAAGTAAGCGAACCACAGTATGGGGTCTATGAAAGCATCTATTCCAGTCTTGTAACCTGCCTAGATTTCAAATGAGGTGGCAAACAGCCGGCACTTGGGATGCAGTAAATAATGTGTTTTATCTGAAAAACAGAAAAACTCCTATCTGTCATCTCTGCATTTTAGATGTGCCATGTTGTTGCCAGTGTTATTAAGTTGTCTTTTGTTCATATTTGTGAAGCAACTTTCCAAGTAAGATATAGTGTTGTTTAAATTTTATAGATATTGGTGATAAATTTGCTTTCTTATTTTTACAGTGCACTTTATTTCAACTGCTTTAGCACTATAGAATACCAGTTTCACATATTCCATTTTGACATAATTGTCTGTTAATTACATATCTGTTAATTTTGTGTTTGCTAATAATGTATCAATTAATTTATTATGCATGTACTGTATTAATTATATATTTGTTATATATTTATGGTGTATCGCTTTTTCATTTGTTAATTTTACAGGCAATTATGATTAGTTCTGCAATCATAATGTGCTTATTATGTGTTCATCTCATGGATACCAATAAATTCAATTGCAGAGGTGAATCTTGGAATCCATGTTGAGACAGACCCAATTATAATTATTTGTGTTGCATGAAATTTATCAGCTCCATATACTACCAGTTACAAAAAAAAAGTGTAGGAGTGTAAAGTGTTTTACCAGTTTTTATAGCAGGTGAAACACTTAGCAAGTGCTATCAAACAGACAACATTATATATCTCTCACTTCTTTGCTTAAGAATTCTGGACAAGTTTAAAAATAATAGAGAGAAAGCAATTAAAAGATAGACAGTCTTAAATGGTACCCTAATTCACTTACAAAATTAATAGAACAGTAAGTTTTGCACCAACATGTATTTTCTGAACAGGATGAAGTATGAAAGTATAATGTCTGACATTCTAGACTTTAATCATTATTAATTTACCAGAAAATAAAAAATGAGGGATAGAGCAAGAATATGAGGCAAAATCAAGGATGATCTACAAAATCAGCAACAGTTGAGAGTTACAGAGTGGCTACTCTGGCAGAAGGTAAAACAACTTTTAAAAACTGTTCAACACATTTTCCTGCCACACTTTCTATTTGTAAGTCTGGCAGTGTGAAGTTCTAGCACTTTTAAAAGCTGCTTTGCCTTCTACTGTTGTTCTATGCTGGCCGATACTGTCCTCTGTTAGTTCTTGTAATGACTCAATCCTAATAGTGCTTAGGATGTCCATATTTGTAAGAAATGTTAAGATCAGGTCTTATGCCAGGGAAGTGCTTAATAAGTTCATCTTTTTCCATTTTTAGAGCTTAATTGTACCACTCCATGGACTACATTTCTGTTATGTATCTATTGTGCATCTATTAATTATGTATCTGAATGTCTCTGATAGTTGAGTTTTGTTATTTATACATCTGTTACAGATCTGTTGTATATCTGTTAATAATTTTTCTGTTAATTAAGTCTGTTATCTGTAAATATCATTCTGCATGAAGAGTATATATTTTATATATATATATATATATATATATATATATATATATATATATATATAGCGAGAGAGAGAGAGAGAGAGAGAGATTTTCTTTTTGTGAATGCTTCTCCCCGGGATTCATGAAGCTCGGCGCAAGGCCGGCATTAGGCTTGCACCGACCGTGCGGCATGCAGATGGCGCAGTAGCACCATATGCATATTAATGAAGGCACACTGCCACCACATCCACGTGCATAGGAAATGAGCACGAGTGCATGGGGCATGTCGAAGTGCCGCACGGAGGCGTGGAAATGTCGGCTGTTGACATGCATTCTAAAATGCTGAATATTACAGTCTGCCTGCAATAGTAATCACACCTGTCAGTGTCCGTGGATACTGAAATGTATGCAAAGCATGCAAGACAGTTCTTGCGAACACAAAATTAAGAAGCAAACACAAATGCACGTTAGCGAATATCGAGTCTCCATCCCTCGAACAAATGACATTTAAAACCGTGTGCCCGTATTCTAATGCAGTGTTGATAGTTATACCAAGTGGAAGTGAAATGCATCATGTTAGCGTGCCGCCAATAGCTAAGTCTAGCCCAATGGTCAGGGTTACCACCTGTCCCACATTGTGAGGGACAGTACACAGCTGGGTAGTTGTGTCCATACCAAAACCATTATAAATGTAAAATATCCTGCGACTGTATGACATAATTATGTCCCACATCCCATGTAATAGTCACATACAATACAAAAACCACAATTTAGTGAAATGCGTATCGAACCACAATGAAGGCACAATGATAACTAACGCTTTCATCCACTTTTAATTCCAAACGTGAACTTCTTCAGAAAAGACAAGAGCCCTCCCCAGCTCTTGCTTTTTATACACACTTTGGCAATTGGTTTTGGGGGCTGATCAACCACCAGGTCTAAATGAAGTCATTAACATTAAATGTTTTTTGTTGTATAGGCAATTTCTTTGTTGTATATGCAATTTATTTCATCACATTCATTTACAGTATAGTTCAATTTGAATCAAGTGGACTAGTGTTACATCTATACAAGGGTTGGGACTCTTTGTGGTTGATGATGCAGTTGTCAGTCTAGTTCCTAATATTATATGAACACAACAATGGAATGTATACGTGTATTTTTTAAAATCATAGAATTTATATATGTATATATGTGTGTGTGTGTGTGTATGTGTGTGTGTGCGTGTGTGTGTACGTGTAAGTGCACATGTGCATATATGCACATTTCTTCAGGTGGGCGTATGCACGCAAGTGCACACGCACACATATATGTATATGTATGCACGTGTGTGTGTGTGTATATATACGCGTATACATATTGGATTAACATTACCAAGATTTTAAATATGTGGATCACAGATTTTATTCATTTTATCAGGTTATTATTTCACTTCATGACAGAATGATTTTATTACAGAATATAATTAATTAATTGAATAATGTTTTTTACATCATTTCCTGTATTAGTGTGTATAAAAAGCAAAAGCTGCGGAGGGCTCTTGTCTTTTCTGAAGAAGTTCACGTTTGGAATTAAAAGTGGATGAAAGCACTAGTTATCATTGTGCCTTCATTGTGGTTCGATACGCATTTCACTATCTTGTGGTTTTTGTTTAGTTTGTTGCATCGGCTCAGTCCGTTATTTAGATTTAGTCACATACAATAGTTATTTCCGTACGTAACATACCACATGTTACAAGAAATAGAATAAGCAAGTAAACGAAACAGAAGGAGCATATAAACTGCTACAACAATAAGCTAACATGTAGGCATAAAACAAAAGTATTATCCATTGTTCTGACTGTGGGTATGTGTTGTCTTGTAGAATCTGATTTGTGTCCGGAATATATCCCATCCTGGCCATATGAAAAGGTGGCAACCCTACCAATGGTCAGAGCATTCGGCCAAAATCCGCCCATCTGCGGCCCAAGCCGTTCTTGTCAGGATGTGTCGAAGTTGAACGGGTATTGCCCGGGTGTACCTACCATGTCATGAAAGAAAAGTATTTGCGTGTGTCTATGTGCGTGATGTACAGCATGTGGAAGGTGAAAAATGCTAGGGTAGTTCTCACAACCATACAGGTACCAGAGATATGTAGTGTATGCAATGTGTTCCCTTCACCATGCCATGGGCCATGACCAGAGAAGGGATGGATGGAGTGTGTGGAATATGTGTGTGGGGGGGATGGGTAATGTTATAATCCACAAAGGAGAGACAGTGTTGGATGCACAATAGGTGAACTGGAGTTGTATGAGGGAGCAGTGGGTGAATCAGAAAGAAACACAAAGAACAAACATACACATCCGCAATACAACCTGACAGGCCATACTGTAGAACATAATCACACAAACATATAAACATTAAAATGTGCGATACACATGTACAGAAACATCACCGGCACATACCCACAGAAGGGTCTGGACAGAACTGAGCCATCCAACTGCAACACACCTGGATGCATAATTGAATACTTATCATCCCCTCTACAGCACACAACCCACCCCCATTCCTGAACATCCACCAAATCCAGCCATACTTGGGCTACTAGCTTGGCGCAGCCATATCTACACATAGTGACCACTACTCATATGTAGTAGGCAGTGTCACCCTAGGCAGTGTCTGGATTGCAAACTATGTATCTCTTGCATGTAAAACCCTATCATATTTTTGTAAGTCCAAAATAATCGAAGGTCGTTTGCTTGTTCAATTTTTGGATATCCCTCATGGGATAAGTATCCTGTGTAAACATCAGACTTGGTATCACGACACGATGTCCAGTCCTGTAGATATCTGGACACAAGTTGTATGTGCAGTAGTGGTTCACAAGACTGCTCAGCCTCCTGCCAGTCATGCAGAACCTACTACCTGGGATCAAACACCTACCCATGATGCATGACTCCCCACATGAATTATCGAGAAAATATACTGTACACAGTCGCATAGTGGCACTTGGAAATAGGGTGATTAAGACACTGACGTAAGCAGGGTACCTCCTGTCCCACTTTGTGAGGGACAGTCCCTGTTTGGGTAGGTGTGTCCTGACCAAGAATGATACAATGGCAAATGTCCTGTGATTGTAGGAAATAACTATGTACCATATTTCATGTAACAGTTGCCTAAAACAGTTATTTCTGGATGTAAAATACGTAAATCGTACAAGAAACAGAATAAGCACCTAAAGTGCTACAGGAATAGGCTCTCATCTAGGAAAATAATTAATGTTCTAAACCCTGTACTGACCGTGAGTATGTGTTGGCCTAAACAATCTGGTGTGTCCAGAATATATCCCATCCTGGACATATGAAAATGTGGCAACCCTATCAATGGTCAGAGCATTCGCACAATAACTGGCCAGCCTCTTAATCACTCATAAAACCAGTGACCTTTGGGGGAAAGGTGTTGAATGACACTTGAATGAATAATGACAACAATTGAGAGTAATAGACGCTTTTAACTTCAGAAAATAAGTATTAATACATATGCTCTGAATTTGTCAA
>NC_056725.1:666284702-666412202 GCF_019279795.1 Protopterus annectens | reverse complement strand
TATAGCAATGTACTGGCAGATATGTCCGGACCACTGGTGTTTGCAGACCTGGCCATCTTGTGTTTAAGTGTGTGAGCATGCCCAGTATGACCGTTATGCATGTTGTCAACTGACATTACCGTCATACCTTCATGTGTTTGAGCATGCCCAGTATGGTCAACTGGATGGCATGTGTCACATGTCCAGGTAGTCAGTACTGTGGTGCCAACCCCTGCGTTATACACTGACACATGGCATGCTGTGTCTGCAGGGTAGCCAATGGTCATGTGACATTGACTGTTGCTACATTTCTGCACAGCATGGGGGGACATCCAACTGTATCCACATTCCTACACAGCACTGGGGGTGGTGCACATAACTTTCACATGTGTACGTTGGAAGGGGGGCACAGCTGACAGTTGTACACTTTTGCTACTACTTTACTGGTATGCCAGGTACTCCATTTCAGTGTGTGGACTTACCTAATGTGCTGGCTAGAGGCATACCAGTGTACTTCAGATCCTAGCTTTAATACCAGCATAGTGGTTTCAGATGTCCTAGCCTTCACAACCTACATCCAACTGCCTGGCCTGCTGTAGTCTGTGTGTGTGTCTGTGGGGGTTGGGGTCATCCATTGGGCATATCCAGAGGCCATTGTATAGCATTTGTCTGTACTGGTCTACACCTGTCCAGCTGTTTGAGACTTGTGTGGGCTGTATGGACACACATGATGTTCAGCCCATAACCTGCAGTGGGTTAGGACACCCTGTGTACTACTGGCTACTATTGTGACCCCGGTATGTACTACGGATGTCATGGTGCCACTATGGACGTGTGCTGTCTGCTGCCCTAACATTCGGCCACCAAATTCCCTTGTATGCTCACATCCATACCATAGCTACAGGTAAAAACACATTCTAATACAACTGCCAATTGGTAGGTTGATTGACTTACCTTAAGGGTGTGCCAGACCTGAGTATGGTGCTGATGGGCTGCCTATGTTGGATGCACACAGTGCACTTCCTATACACGGCTGAGCACAGGTAGTGTCATGTTTGGCATCCCTTTTACTGTCTGTGCGAGTCAGAGAGGGTGAAATTCCCTGGGTACCTACTGTGTCGGTGCATATGCCATGCATTGCCTCTTTGCCAAGGGCAGGTCATACTGTGCACACCTCCTTTCGGCTACTGGTTCCAGCTCAGGTAGTTCCTCCTCTGAGTCACACTCTGCCTGTATGGGCCTTTGCATTGGTGGGGGGCTGTGTGGACCTGCCCCATACTGTTCCTGCTGCAACTGTTTCCACAGGATCATATTGTGTAGCATAGCACATACCATAACAATTTGGGTGCATGTAGCTGGTCAATACTGCAAGGCTCCACCGGATGTGTCCAGACACCAGAACCGTGACCTGAGCATCCCAAACACACTCTCAATTATATATCTTGTTTGTGCATGTGCCTCATTATGGTGTGGTTGTTCAGGTGTGTGTGCATTGATGATGGGTGTCATCAGCCACGACTCCAGTGGTTACCCAGCATCCCCCACTAGGTGACTGTAGGGGATGTCCATATTGGCAAAGGTGTGGTACAGTTGTGTCAGATGCCATATATCGGAATCGGCATAGCTTCCAGGGCAGCCAGCACACACATTATGTATAATGCCCTGGCCATCACATACGACCTAGCTGTTGATGGAGGGTATGCCCCTGCGGTTAATGTAGGCCCTACCCCGCTCACCGGGTGGTGCTTTGATGCATACATGCATGCAGGCTATAGCACGCAGTACCCCAAGGTAGTCTGCCATTTGGTGGAAGAGACGCTTATTGCTGGTCAACACCTCACGTGTGTTGAGGACATGTACGTGCTCACTGGCATGTGGTGACATGGCATCTAGGAACTGGTGCAATACTCTGGATGCAGATGCCTGTGAGATCCCCATGATATCCCCAGTTGTGCTTTGGGAGGTACCTGCGGCTAGTATACCTAGGCCTACACATACCTTGGTATCCACTGGGATGGGTTTCCCTCGGCCTGTTCGATGTGTCAGGTGTGGCCGGCACAGTTCAACAAGCTGCTGTAGGAGGTGTCTGTCCACCCCATAGGGCTCCACTATCTCCAGCTCATGTAGCCCTTGGTAGGTTACCCTGGGTCTGTAAAGTCTTCTCTGTCTCCTCACTAAGGGTTGTTCATCAGCATTCACATCCTCACCACCCTCAGCCTCCGGCACATGTTGGTCTATATTGCCTGCTGCAGCCCTTCTCATTTGGTTGGATTGTGTTGAGAAATGTCCCCACATGTATACACCGGTGGTGTAGAGTGTGGAAGAAACCTGTGTGTCTGGTGCTTGGTCACTTTACCGTAGTGTTCTGGGCCGGGCTGGGCCTGTAATCTGCTGATTGTGCTAATTATCACCTGTTTGCGCAGCTTGTTCACCTTGACTACTCCACTACTGCTGTTGTCCCTCCCAATTTAACTAGGCAGGTATAGACACGCCCCTAGCTTAGGCATGCTAAAGCAGGAGCAATCCTGAGGCACAGGGCTCCAATGTAGGTACAGTATGCCTGACAGCCCCCCCCCATGCTTTCACCTATATTCGAGTCCTGCACCCGACTATCTATACATATACACTCTTGGGATCTGCATCACACCCTGGGGATAAACGGGATTCACTATTTTCAACCTCATTTGCATAGTATTGTCTTCTAATGCATAGTTATATGACCCATACTGATCCTCCAAAATAATAACCACTACTTACTGTCACTCAGATCCACACACAACTGGTTAAAGGTGCCTTAGTATCACTGTATTCAATGTCCCTTGTTCTTCTCAGAAACAAAATAACCGGTCTCTACATGACTAGAACCCGGGACCCTGCACACCACAGACAATGTGCTTTACCACTAAGCCATGGCAGATATACATACATCTGAGGTGATCACGTACAGATCATCCAGCACAGATATTCAGTAGTATAGGACATGTATTCCATCATGTAGATTTATGTGTGCTAATGTCCACACATATATATATATATATATATATATATATATATATATATATATATATATATATATATATATATATATATATATCTATATATATATATATATATGTGTATATATATATATATATATATATATATATATATATATATATAGATAGATAGATATATATATAGATATATATACATACATATACACACACATACATAGATATAGAATTTATATCACAACAGCGGACCACATGACACCAAAACATTAGACAAGAATGAAAAGGAAACCACATGTGCCACCTGCATTATGTAGTGGTGTTACTATCAAGGCAAGTGTGTTTTGTTGCATCACATGGGTCAGACTGTATTAAGGGTAAGAGTAGGGCTGCTGACATTTACTCACCAGACCTATTGGCAAATGTATGTGTATGTCTTGCCAACCCAGTCTCTTGGGCGATTATGACATTTGTGGACACTATATAGGAAAACAACAAAACACACTCAACACATCCTGGAGCTAGCCACTCACAGATACCAACACATAGGATATGACTGCCAAACACACACACCTGTCATGTCTTGGAATAGAGCACCTACCTGTCTATTCTATCACACTTCAGCATTATGTAGTTACAGAATGCGCTACCGAGATTACTGGATCACAGCACTCCCAGAGGCATACTTCTAGTTGGGTGACATCATCTGCAATGGAAAAGACGCCGATAGGGATTGTATGGAGAGTGAGCAGTCTAAAAGCATTACTCTGTCCCCAGGCAGCTGGAAACACACACACTTGGCAGGGCTGGGATTAGAACATAGACCTAACTACCTTATCACACTACAGCATTAAGCAGTTACAGAACTTGCTACCAAGATTACTGGATCACAGCACTCCCAGAGGGATACTTCTAGGTGGGTGACATCACCAGCAATGGAAAAGATGCCGATAGGGATTGTATGGAGAGTGGGCAGTCTAAAAGCATTACTCTGTCCCCAGGCAGCTGGAAACACACACACACACACACACACACACACACACACACACACACACACACACACACTTGGCAGGGCTGGGATTAGAACACAGACCTAACTACCTTATCACACTACAGCATTACGCAGTTACAGAACGAGCTACCTGGATCACAGCACTCCCAGAAGCATACTTCTAGGTGGGTGACATCATCAGCAATGGAACAGACACCGATAGGGATTGTATGGAGTGTGAGCAGTGTAAAAGCATATTACTGTCCCAAGGCAGACGGAGACAAACACACACCAGTGGTGTAAGCAGGACAACTGCCTATCTACGGACCACTATTACAACACTACATAGATACGAGACGTGCCACAGATACTACACCTTTCAAGACAGTCAATATGACCTTCAAGGAATGCGGACATCGACATAGATGCTGGCAGTTATGGTGTACATACCTGTGAACCAGTGTGTTCAATGTAGGAATCCATCCTGAAATGGAGTATGGCCATCTGTTGCCTGGATGACCACTATCGCTATACAGGATTACAGTGGTCATGCCCATACACATAGAGGCACATAACCGACACAAGGTGTCACTGGGCATACTCACACAGTAGCACACGTCCATTTGGAATGCACTATGTGTCCATCTACACAACGACGTACTGGGCATGCTCACACACTTAGTAGCGAAGGGCTGTCTTGTATGCACTCTGATTCTAAACACAGAAGGGCACAGTATGTCGATAGTCATCATTGTTAGCATGAATGCTGCACTACATATATCTGACACTGGTCTTCTACATGATGTCTGCTACTGTCCATCACCTTAGCTGTACCAATCTAAACTTGGCACACTAATACCACCCGTGATGATGTCCTGCCAGGAGTGGCTACTTCGCCCATATAGTACCATTCACAGACGAATGTCCTGAGACCAGGTAAACACCCTGATACCTAGAGGACAACTGCATTGTATGTGTATGCTAAACAGTGCTAGATGTGTAGCGTTCGTAATCACAGCTGCCAATCTAGATCCAACAATGGGGAATACTGACATCTGTGAAGTGAGGAACACCTGGCATAAGGCTCAGTTGTGCACAATAGCACTACCACCGTATACTTCAGATACAGACATGTGGGCCATAACACCATTATGGACCACTCCAGGTGGTAGTGTCCCCACGTACATGAAGACCACTCACATGTACTGACCAGTACACTCTCCAAAGCCATCACAGATGTGTCAGGTGCAGATCACAGTGTCAAAAGCCACATTCTAGGATGTAGTTCTCAGACATCACCATGTCCTTGGACCAGCAACACACATCCATACATTAGTACAACACCATGTTACTCATGACCAGTAGACTGTACCTAGCTCTACAGCAACTGTGCAGACTACCCATGTACTGACAGGGTTCCATCATGTGTTATGCAATGCAATGTCACCACTGTTCATAACCAGGTCAGCTGTACACATAACAGGGGCCCTGGATCATATACAGCTGTAACAGATAACTGTTGCTGTACACCAGTAAACACACTCATGTTTGGATATGACATACATGTACCTGCCATGGATATGTACATGCCCCACACACATACAACACATATGTACATAGCATAGCTTTTGCTGTCCTTCATGCAGACAAGTGGCTAAAGCAATTACACTCATGCACATGGAAGGTAGGTCCATGGCTGTTGAATGCTAACAGTGCATAATGTGTGATAGCAATGTTGACTGAGTTAACATTCCCTATGTACTGGTTACCCATGACAACTATCATATCATACAACAGTCCATGTGTCATGTATGTCATCACACATGTCCACCAATTGCAATGCATATGTAGTGGTGTGCATTCATCTACCATGCATGTGCAGTAGCTGATGTTTGCAGTTCATCTGTGTCTTACTACAACATGCAGTTGCAATGCAGCCCCATCACTGATACCTGTATATGGTGAAATACTGACAGTATGGTAAGATGTACATCCGGTATGGATGGATGTGTGTACATAAAGTGGTGGGCCAACTTTGCAGATGGATGTTTGCTGAAGACAGCTCACAGGTGTGTCACAAGCCATCCTACCATAACATGTGCAAACACAAAGCTATGTTTTTGTTAAGTGAAGGTGAAGACATACAACCTACACAGCGGTCAGGGTATCACTGACTGTAAATCACTTGACACCTGTAACACTTAAGTCCTCCCATGTGCATACAGCAGCACAATTGCTGAAGGTAGCGTCAGTACACATTGTAATGCGGGCAATACTGCTGCATGTCTGTCATACGTATCATAAGGTAGCAGGTGTTTGATTCACAGTACTGCCATGTGTGTTTGCTTGTGTGTCCATATATGCCACGTATGGTGGGGAATACATCCCAATTGTTACGCACCCCTGCACATTGTTGTAGAGATCTGTACATACTGCAGTGTAGAAAGCAAAACATAGGCAGGGGTGGTGTGTGTATCACACACGTTAGCTATCTGTATGTGCATGACATAGGTGAATTCAATTGTGGACTCCACAGTGTGTGTGTATGTATGTATGGCTGTCTGGTCCATGGAGTGAGGATGTATGCTACCATAGTGAACAGATAGGACCCCTAACCCCTCCAGGTGATGCAATCTACTACCCTGTTGATGCCGTCGGTCTTAGGCATTATGGACTACCTGTACATGTGCATTCTCTGTGTCGCATCATGTGGGTGCACAGTACTGTAATGGTGATTATCACATAGGCAGGGGTCCTCACCTCAACACTATCAAGTGTGTGTGTGTGTGTGTGTGTGTGTGTGTGTGTGTGTGTGTGTGTGTGTGTGTGTGTGTGTGTGTGTGTGTGTTACAGTATCGTTGACCCCGTGAGTGTGGGTATGTTACTGTGTCTGAATACATGTGTGCGAATACGTGTGTGTGTGTGTGTGTGTGTGTGTGTGTGTGTGTGTGTGTGTGTGTGTGTGTGTAGTTGTGTGTTCTCATCCTGTAATGTGAATGTGTATTACTGCTACACAGTGAGGCCTCATGCTATCAACTGGCCTCTACCCTTGACATCAGCTAGACCGCTGTGTAAACCCCCCCCGTACCATGTAACTGTACCTGTGATGTCACCCGGTATGGATGTCACATCTCTAGCTACTGTAGCTTAGTACACAGCTCACATGCTCCTGGATCAGTAGATGTGTAGACATCTTTGGAATGTCAGCCTTTCTAACAGTGAGGTTGAGTCTACGTATAGCATGCTGGTATTGCCATTCATGCTTGTGAGTAGTCCACATTTACACATGGGAAACTGCAAACACAGGTACTTAATGGCACATGCAATTAGACCTTAAGGAGGGAAGCAGGGCATCATTACCAACATGCTGTTACTGTTGTTACCAAGACACATACTGTGAACATAAAACAATGCATTCTAAACCTGTATTTACATGTTATGTCTGCTGCGTGTCAACAGTACACAACAATTGTAATATACACGTATCTCCCTGTTCTGTTCACCCTGTGCATCAGACCATATGAGCATGCCCCTGCACCGATGGTGTGGGTGACAGGGATGCAGCACAGGCATCATCATATGCACAGGGTGATAATGTTTGTCAGGGGCCTAGGCTGCACCAGTGGATGATATCATGTGTGTGGGTTAGGGCCTGTGATCTAATTGGCCATATGTGGTTGTTATAAATGTGAGTGTTGCGGTGCCCTACAGATGTTTCTGGTGTGTGCATGTATGTGTGCACACAGTTCTGCCATGTGTCTGGCCTACACAGGGGTATTATTGACAGCTCCAGATTGTACAGACCAGGATTTACAGCTCACGGTGTCCGGCCATGGCCACGTGACCTGTGCCTGCCAGGGGTTGCACGGGCACTACCAGGCAGAGGTACAGATTGGGTACTGTCCGATGACACATGTCCACTGGAACTGTGTCCCCATTGGGACCATCCAGGGCCATGTCCACATGGCCTGCTGTGTCCTGGTGTGGACAGCGCAGCACCAGCTGCACTGCTGCTGCTACTGCCACAATGGGAGCGAGCATGTGAGGTAGCGCATTCATGTAGACCTGCACCAGGTGGTGTAGCTGGCCTACGTCCACGTGCCCTACACCTCACTTCTACTAGATGTCCAGCACAGACAGCTCACGCTCATGGATTGTCATGCCATGGTCAAGGATACCAACCATGTCACCCAATCATCTGTCCAAAACTTCAGCAATCTGCTGTTGAGCATTTGCCAATGCCTGGATGTTGTCATTTAAAGAATGGATAGCAGCCCTCTGAAGCCTCTGCCCTTTTCTGTTTTGCCATTCAGCATGTGCCTCTGCCGCCATTACAGTCTGAAACATGCGTCTGGTGACACTAGCTGCTGCGCTCTGTCCTGCAGGTGCATGTTTGCCAGAGGTCCTCCTACGAGCAGCACTGGCCACATGCCTGTGTGGCACATCTGCAGCCATTTGACTGACACCATGGTGTGAATACACACCTTCCGTAGCCACTGTTCCAAGCTAACACACGCTAACTGTCCTTCCTCTATGGCCACTGGTGATGGGGTATGTGTTGGTATGAGAACTGCATGTGGGGAAGAGGGGGATATAGGTGGAATGGCAAACAATTGCACAGATTCAGCCCCTGACAACCCTACCTGTACCTCAAGCATATGTTCATCATCACTGCTAGAGTCTGTGGGGACACAAAAATCAGATGGACCGCAGGAGGGTAATGCACCTACATCACCTGTGAAGGCAAACAAAGACTCTACATTACAATAGAGACACACACACACAGATGCACACACAGAGATGCACACACAGACGCACGCACACACTCAGATGCACGCACACACACAGATGCACAGACACACACACACAGATGCACACACATACACAGACACACAGACACACACACAGACACACACACACAGACGCACACACCATGCATGTGATTTGACAAAAGGTATGCAACATGCATGGGATACAGCAGACGGCATGCAGCGCAGACATTAATAGTGGTAGTTATCATACATACCTGGGTTGCACACAACAGCAAGCATGTGTCATAGCAGAAGCCATGCATTTCACACAATCATGGTAGTAAGCATGCATCCCTGTGTTACACTATGTGGACCAGCACAGGTTAACAGTACACATGGCTGATGTGAGGCATATGACCTTGACATTAACATGTAGTATGACATGTAATCTGCTGACGTGTGCATTGACATGCATACATGTTTGACACAATGGTGTCCTGACACATGTACAGTGGTGTAATCATGTCACATTGCAGTGCTGTCTGTACACCCTACAGATAGAATGCACTTTTAGCAGATGTGCATGACCATTGAAGGGTATTATGAGGCGTCTATATTGCTATACAGTTTGAAGTACAAACACAGTGCCATTGCATGGAATCATGAGGCGTCTCTGTTGCTATACAGTGTGGATTACACACACAGTGCATAACCATGACTGTGTGCATACACAATACATAAATACTCTGGATTGTGACCCACATTGCTGAAGTGTATACACACTAAACCATGATGTATCATGTGTGACAGGTCACCGAAGGACATACGGATGACAACCCTGCACAACTGCTAACATTTCTTAGCTGCCTGGCAACCATGTCAACACATGGCAGACTTGTCAATACACCATGTCCCACATGACATTTATGTACCACACACACGAGGTGCACGGCTGACAGTGATGTCCAACAGCAGCAAGGGAAATGTACTGTATCTGTGGCCTGATGTGGTGTCTGTGTATGTATGTGGATGCTGTACAGGTGACTACTGTCATGCTGTGACACAGTCATGATGTTCAACACATCTTATGTGGTCGAATTAAGTGACACCTCCACAAGCTGTGCACAGGCTTGTAGGATGTCCAGTGTTCCACATCTACTATATAGCCATTCAACAAAGGCTATAGTTGGACCATGTGTAGCCAATGTACTACAGGGTGTACACACATGCACATCACATCTACTGTGTGTTGCTACATGTCTCTGGCCATCCTCCATGGCCATGTGTGAACATGTGTTGGCCAAATGTTTGTGATGGCCGTCTATCTCACATGTCTGTGTTGTCCCATATGACATACACCCATAAATGTCAGATACTCCACTGTCCACAGGGTTATGAGGACAAAGGGTTGTATGTTTGGTATGTGGGGTATATTTATTTTTGGGATAGTGAGGCAATGTTGCGGCCGGACCACTACATGTCATGGACATGTCAGATGGCACAACATAATGTGTGCACTCATTGCAGGGGCATATTCCACAATGGTGAATCCTGTGGGCTGCCCATACACCAGCTCACTGTGTAGTATTGTTTGCATACCCCACATGTGTTGTTCTGATGTATAGTACATATTCCTACATTGAACAACACCTCCACCGTTGTATGCACAGCTGTCCACACATCTAGCAATGACAGTTTCTCTGGTTTCATGTCAGTGTTTCATTTAGTTTGTATGTATTGCACATGGGTAGCCAGTGTGATTGACTAAAGATGCGACCTGTATATCGTGACTGGACCATACATTATGTGTACATGTGTTAACTGGCCACATGGTGAAGAGATCTGTGCATTAACATGCCTGATACTGATAACTGTCTCACCTGCAATGGCCTGCTGTCTCTGCGGCATGCCAGAGGTACCTATATAGGGGTGACACAGCAGTATGATCATTATCCATGACTGTATGACAGCTACAGGGTGCAATGTGCATGTTAACACATTCGCCAGTACAATAGGATATACTATGGAGTATGCACATGTATGCATACACAGGGTAGCATACTATAGTATGTGGCATGTGTGTAAACATACCTTGCATATGATGTTACATTACATATTGTACAGTGACACATGTAACTAAATGGGATATAATAATTATATGTGCAGTAGTGATTTACCAGGCAACTCCAAGCTCGGTGGTTGGGAGACACCCACCTCCACGATGGCAGCTAGAGTTTGTGGATGCTGTTCTGATGGTGTCCCCAAGTTGGCCAGTAGCTCCTCGGTACGTGTGAGTGGGGCTGGGTTGGTGGCCCACCACCTGTTGTACCTTGTTCTCTGGCGATTGCATTCGCACGCTGTTTCACATGTCCGATCAGGTCCGTGCAGTGTCTGTGCACCTGCTGGTAGGTGCGGTTATGGCCACCCACATCATTAACTCTCCTGCAAAGTTCCTGCCACAGGTCATCACGCTGCTGGGCATGCTGTGGCACATGGCTGAACAATACCTCATAGTTATCTTGGAGGTAAGGTATGAGGGCCTCATCCTCCAAGCGGCTATAAGCTGGCAGTCTTGATCGATGCATATCTGGAAGACATAATGATGGAGACAGGTCACAGTATCTCAGAGATGCACAGAGATACAGCTGCACATACATGTGTATTACATTTAGTACATATGAACAGTTGTCTTTGCAAATATTCATGACACTGACACCACTGACATGTTTGTGTCACATACATGTAACACCCAATGGGGATTGGATATTATCACCATATATGTGTGTCACCTCATTACATTGCTCATACTCCATGTGAATGCTGTCTTGATGTGGGCATGCTGTTTGCCTTTACTGGTGTTCTTACCTATCAGCACATGCCTGGATGTGTCCACGTTAATGCTGTTGACCTTGATGCTGTGTATATGTCACATATCAACACATACACTGCCTTAACGGACTTGACCTGTGACAATGCAGACATGTGCACGGAAACCTTTACATGCATGTGTTTTGCCATGTACATCTACACGGCACTGTACAGCAGTTCAACATCCTGCCACATATCACCTGTGTTGCACATGTGATACAAATGAGACAATGGCTAGCCAGATGGTATTTGCAGTGATGGTTATCAACTATAGCATGTACGGCCAAGGTCATGTAGTAGTGTGCATGCCCTGGGCCATGTATGAGCATAGGATGTAAGGTTTTCTCGCTGTATCCAACAGCCATGTTCCCGCCTCCAGGTAAATCAGTGCCACATAACTGATCCATACAGTTAATGATACATCTACCATGCGGTCATCACACCATGTCTGACAGAGATGACATGTGCAGCTTTGCTGGACAGGGTTGCATAGGATGGCAGGCGTATGTAACGTGTATGGCACAAGGATCTGTCCAGCATGTGGCGATCCTTGTACTAGGAAGGTGGCTGTCCATGACGTATGTATTTCAGTTCAGGATATGTACGTGTAGCATGTCCAACATCACAGTGTTGGGCATGTCTTTATGCAGGGTAGGCAGCATGCTGCATAGTGGAGATGAGGATTGTGAAGGCTGGTGTTGCCCATCCAAGTATGGGCAATACCCCTTAAAGGCAATATGGACTCCGATATTGGTCACTTGAGTGATGGGTATGGCTGTACAATGATCTCCATGCTCATGGATGGCACCCTGTCATGACTAGGGTTGCCTCTTATGACTACCTAATAGGCCTGGTGACGTCACTAGCTCAGGGAGGTAAACTGCACAGCACCATCCCTTACACACAGTGTCCATTATGTTGACCACTGCCTAGGTGGTAGTTCGTGGGTACAGGGTTATTACCCTAATGGTGACATTTATTATTATACTTATACTTATACTTATTATACTTATATATTATTTACACAATATATGTGTTGTGAATAATCAATATATACGTATATTTTTATATTTTATATTTTATTAGTATAAAAGTGAGAGTTTAAATGGACACGCAGTATTGTATTTTTAGGTTGGATGTATGAATGAAATTACTATGCTGAGTTAAATGAGTTACAATATGGAGTAGTTAATTAATTAATTGCATATGTTCAGTATAAATTAAGTGATTACCAACACTCTGAGGAAGTCTTACGACGAAACCTAGGTCAGTGTTGGTTGCTGTGTTCTGCTGGTTGCTGTGGTTGTTATCCAATAAACCTTTTGGGAGAACTTCGTGCCTTCGTGAATTATTGTACACAAGGTGATAGTCACTTTCAGCTGGCTGTCAGGTAACAGGATCCGCAACATAACCTATGCATTCAGGTCACTCCTCAACAGGTACAATATGACTGTCATTCTCCGTGTTAGTGTGAATGCCCTGAGATGTAACTTCCTGGACTACATGTACAGAGACATGCAATAGCTCTCCGATCTTGTAGCCCAGGCAGGTATCGCCCTAGCCCTGAGAAGTATTCTGCATTCGTCCAGACTGATAATGCAGTAAGACTGAATTATTCACTTCAACAGTTGGCTATGCTTCTGGTGTCATTCCAAGGGTATCCAGTATCTGTCTGCTTTAAATGACATGGTCGACAGAACACAATGCTTTGGCACAGATGACCTGCACCTGTCGGCCCTGGGATTACGGATAATGTCTAAGGCTGTTGCTGCTCCTATAGTGCCTGTTTTAGACATGGTTCAAATAACATATTCACCACCATAACAGGAACAGGCAAGCAAAACCTGAGGGTATGGAGTGTATCATCATGGAACTTATAAACAATGACATTGGTAATCTCCAAACTCAGGACCCCACCCAGTTCGGGTTTGTAAAAGGCAGATCATGTCTCCTAAACCTGATAGACTTCTTTGAAGCAGTCATCAAAGCCGTAGATGAGGGTAAGGTGGTTCACACAGTCTATCTAGATCGGGCCAAGGCTTTTGACACCATCCCCCACTCTGGAATTATAGATAAACTCACTAAACTAGGTATAAATCCCTATGTCACAAGATGGGTTGCCAACTGGCTCACTGACAGAACCCACACTGTGAAAGTTGCAGACTCCAAATCCAGTTTCAGACCACTGACAATTGGAGTACAACAGGGTTCAGTCCTGGGTCCTCTCGTGTTTGGTATCAACTTCTCTGAAGTACAGGCCAACACAAAAGGTCTTTGGCTAATGAAGTTTGCAGATGACTGCAAACTAGGAGCCATAATCAAA
The DNA here is from genome assembly GCF_019279795.1 of Protopterus annectens. NCBI lineage: Eukaryota > Metazoa > Chordata > Ceratodontiformes > Protopteridae > Protopterus > Protopterus annectens. The sequence goes on along the minus strand of NC_056725.1, from coordinate 666,398,300 downwards.
ACTCCAAAAGATGTGGACATCCTACAAAAGGGTCTTGCTGAGACAGATTCCTGGTGTCAAAGCCATGGCCTCAAGCTCAATGCCAAAAAGTGCATTGTCATTCCTTTTGGTAAAAACTCAGTACCCATGAACTACCACATAGGTGGCAGTCTACTTAACACCGAAAGTGTGATAAGAGACCTTGGGACACAGGTGGACAGTAGTCTCTCCTTTGATAATCACATCGCCACAGTAGTCAGGAAATCCTTCTATGTGGCACACCTCATCACAAAAGGTTTCTCATCCAGGAAAAAGGAGGTCATTGTTCCCCTCTACTCGTCACTCATTAGACCCATTATATAGTACAATGCCCCTTTTGGTATGTACCTCACAAGATATCTACAACAACTGGAAAGGCCACAGAAATACCTCACAAAGAGGATTACCAGCCTCAACGGGATGCCCTATGCAGACCGCCTCAAAAAACTGCAGCTTTACTCCATTGCATATCGCCTACTCAGAGGCGATCTCTGCCTAACACACAAAGCTATGTCAAACCCAGAGCATTTAAACATGCTCCACTTAAAGAAATCCCAATCCCTACGAGCTACATGCTCTAGGGACCTAAACCTCATCACCACAATAAACAGAACATGCTGGAGGGATAGATTCCTGTCCCAGAGACTTCCCATACTCTGGAACAAACTACCTATCTATATCAAACAAAGCTCCTCATTAGCACTGTTCAAGAAAAATCTTGATGATTGGATGGGAGATAGGAAATTCATCCCGGGGATCACTTCTGTGGCTCTGCTCGACAGTGGCACAGGAAAATAATTTTCTTGGGTGGCGAAAGCCAGGGTACCTTTGGCTAGGCTTATATAGGCCCTAGGGCCAATAGCCTAGTACCTACCTATGAACCTATGAATCTATAATGTTACTCAGTGCTTGACATCTTCATCTCAAATGCATTCATCCGAGGCACTCCTTGTAATGGACCACTTTGATATCTCTGCAGTGACTGGGACCTGCTTCTAGGCTCCTGAGAGCACCCCTGCACTAACAGGCTATTACTCAGACCACACTTTTCAGTCATGTAACCAGGACCAGAACACCCATGGAGGAGGTGTTTCCATATTTTACAAGGATGTACACACCTCCAGGCTGGTTGCTTAGCACAATGCATTAGAGGTAATCCAAGTGCAACTAACTGTGGCCATAACTGCTATACAAATTGTAGCTTGCTACGGATTCCACACCATACCCCACGGTTAATGGCCCTCACTTCTTGGTGTACTTGAAAGTAGGGTTCAAACAGGAACTACTGATGTGAGACTGACACTACCCCACACTTAACTGGGATACCTACTTATGTACCGACACATTAGGCCATCGCCTTCTGGGATTCATAACCTCCAATCGGCTGGATCAACCTATCCACACCACCACCAGGGCCAACAATATCCTAGACCTGGACATTACCAACATGTGTGACTGGTGTTCCACACTTGGGGTTATCCCCTCAGTGGTAAGATCCGAACACATGCTAATCACCCTTGTTATCCACATCCCGGCACCACACCCTTCACAGAAAACACAGTACAATATTTCTACAAAGCCAACTTCAGGCTTCTTATGGCAGCAGTAGTAAATGTCATGACACCCGTGCAAATGGACAATATAGTTACAAACGCTGAATCATACACAACTGCACTTCATTAGCACTTACACGACTGCATGGATCATGCTATCCCAAACAGAGCCATGACGGTACCCACCAGATAATGGATGCCACTCTGGGGGTCCACTGCCATGGACATAATGCACAACAGATGGAGGAGACTGTTGCAAAGTAGAGTACAATCCCATGTGTGGGGTAGCTCCCTGGTCAGCCTCAGTAGAAATCTGAGATCCCTTATCACATCCTCCAAAGCTAGCTACGTAAACATTACTGTGACTCATTCCAAGGACTAGCACAAAGCGTTCTGGAAGTATGTCACTACTCTCGATGGCAATACCCACATTTGCTCTGACATACAGCAGTTAGGCACGAACATTACAGAACCAACTGATATTGGCAACATCCTGGCAGATAGGTTCAGTGCTAACTTTACACCCCTCTCACACCCTATAGGGCCCAAATTTATAAAGGAACAATGCAGAGTCCCTGCGTTCACAACTACGCAGTTCCAAGCTGCACTCTCTAAAGCCTGGAACACAGAATCCATGTGACCGTACAACATCCCACGCTGCGATTTACACAAACCTCAGAACGAAATGGCTCCCCACTTAGGCACCAAATTCACTAATAGCCTTGTATCAGGCATTGTGGCTCCTGAATGGCACACAGCAACAGTTATCACACTCCACAAAGGTGGCGCCACAATGGACCAGAGGAACTATTGCCCTATACGCCTGACTAGACTGTTCTGCAAGGCTATGGAGCACATCATTATGGAACTCATTCACAGAGACATTGGTGGCCTCCATACCTTTGATACCACCCAGGTAGGATTTGTTAGGGCCAGACCATGACTCCTAAACCTGGTGGAGTCCTTTGAGACAGTTACCAAGGTAGTAGATGAGGGTAAGGAGGTCCAGACAGCCTACCTTGTCTTCTCAATGGCTTTCAACACAGTTCCCCATTCTGGTATTGTCAACATACACATCCACCTGCACATCAACCCCTACATCATGAGATGTTATGCAAAGTGGCTGATGGACAGGACCCACACAGTGAGGGTAGCATACCCTAGTTCCTACTGTAAATCAGTTACAATTGGCATACCCCAGTCCTCGGTCATAGGGCCCCTCATGTTCGGTATATGCTTTTCTGAGGTACAGGCTAGCACAAAAGGACTTACCCTGAACATGTTTGCAGATGACTGCAAACTAGGGGCCATGATTGATTCACCAGCTGGTACAGACACCCTCCATAAGGGTGTCACTGTGACGGATACCTGGTGCCTATAACATGGCCTCAAGCTGCATGCCACAAGGTGCATAGACATCCCCTTTGGATTACACCAATCACCTACTGACTATCACATAGGTGGTAGTCCCCTACATGCATAAGACATTATAAGGGATCTTAGAACACAAATAGATAGCACCCACTCCTTTGATAACCATATTGCCAAGGTGGCATGGATATCCTTCTACGTGGCCACCCTAATCTGTAATGGGTTTGTAGCCGGAACAAAGGCAGCCATTGTACCTCTCTACTCCTGACTTATGAAACACATTAAAGGGTACAACACCCCATTTGGGGTGTACCTTACGAGACAACAACAACGGCTTTAAATACCACAATATTAACACACCAAGAGGATTACTGACCTCCGAAGGATGACGTATGCAGCCCAACTACAGAAACCCCAACTGTACTCATTTGCATACTGCATACTCAGAGGTGATCTCTGCTGAACATACAAGGCCCATGTCCAAAACAATATTGATGGATATGCTCCACATAAGCAACATAAGCAAAAGCCACTGAGAGCAACATGCTCTGGGATATGTACCAAATGCAACAATAACTAGGACGTGCTGGAGGGATACATTCCTGAACCGGACACTCACCATGCTTTGAAACATGATTCCTATGTACATCAGGCAGGGACCCTCACTAGCACTCTTCAAGAGATACCTCAATGGGTGGATGGGAGACAGACATGTATGCCAGGGATCACTGCAGTGGCTCTACTGTACACAGGCGCAGGAAACAAATGGCTCTGCAGTTCACAGGCACAGGACACTAACCTAGGGAGGTGCTGCAAGTGAAAACACTGTAGTTGGGCTTATGAATGGACTTGGCCAGACAGTATAGTACCTAACTATGAACCTATGAAGCTATTACATGTCCTTTGTGCATGGATAATTGAGTAGCTCTTCCATTTCAATTAGCTATCATGCTGTTACACTGTCTGGTGACTACAAGCCATATGTATCCTGTTATTGTGTATTGTACATGCCAATAGACATACCTGATGTTTGCATAATATAACAGTAATGCTATGTAAAAATTTTGACATATCTACCTACAATATTGTACATTTCACATTTTTGCAACAATATTCCATAATGCAAAGCATAATTGCACAGCAGGACCACCTTAGACATGTTATTCTCAGTTATACGCCCATACATATGCCTACTGTTACAGTATATCAACATATACTATCCCCTGTTATGGCACGTACTTGTTGGACAAACCCTGCCACTGACAGCGGCTGGAGTGGAATTGTTGTGTTTAAAGCCCTTATATAGCATCCCTTGTGGTGTATGAGGTGTTTACCTTGTGGCCCACAGCAGTACACACAATTTCTACAAGCGTTACTATGCTCAACAATACATCACTACATAATACCTTTTCCCACTATATGCATTGCGTACACTTTCATTAATACAGAACAGGCACTACATACACTAACATACTGAGTGCTCTACATGCCTTCTTAGTAGTCAGAGTTTACGAAAATATCAGTCTTACTCCTTTTCTGTTTTAATGTTTTTCTCGTATGTGCATACGGTTTGAATGTATGGCAAGTCATCCTTTTATACGTAGATACCAGTAACATGTGGTATCCTGCCACCAACTGGTGTTCTGGAGTAGATGATTACATGCACATCAGCTGTGCAGCTACTCCATTAGCCAATTACATGGCAATAGCGGGGTATAACTGAATACTCCACTTGGGCATTGTCCTTTTGCCCTACTTTCGAGGAAGACAGCCTGGATGTGTTGTTTGTGATGAATTGCAACTGCTATATGGAGAGACACAGAGATATTTTAACTTCATGTCCCCAGTGGATTGTGTGTGATGGCTAGAGGATGTAGTTCTACATGTGAGTGTAGCTGTTATCTCAACCGTCTGATACGAGACTATTGCAAACAAAACCTGTAACATTGGCGTCTGTTTCATTGTACAACAGCAATGATTTCACATAGCGCCGTTACAGTGTGTCTCTCACAAGGTATGTTAAGGCTTCTGCAGATGTCATTGAGTGAGTGGATGTTTGTGATGTTATTACAGTCTGTATTGCAATTGTTTCGGATGTGGGTGAGATATAGGTGGGTGTACATAGCAGATAAAGGTTTGTGGGGACTGCATTTATACATATTCCATATGTGTGTGAGGGCTCCTTCCCTAATTGAAGACCTACCATTTAGTAGACTAATACTATGGTTATTGCAGGCTTATTCATTAAGCCATTGTTAATTGGTTCCTATATAGCATGTAGGTGATGTTAATCCTTCAATCCCTCTGGAAATACATCGATATGTAATGAAATGTTGCTACATGAAAGCTGTCTCATGTGTTTCTGTCACAGATATTTGCACTCATTGGAGTTGTGTTGGTGACTAAACCTCTTTGGCTTGGGTTGCCACCTTTTCAAATGGCCATAGTGGGACATTTGCAGGACACACATCGGATTTTAGAGGGCAACACATACCCACGGTCAGTAGAAAGTATAGAACTTTACATATATGCCTATATAAAAGTTTATATTCTTGTAGCGGTTTACTTGCTTATCCTGTTTCTTGTTACATGTAGGTATGTCAGATACAGATGACTATTTTATGCAACCATTATATTTACTATGGAACATGCAGAACGTCTCGAGATTGTAGGACATTGGTATTTTTACTCAATTTGGTCAGGACACTACCGCACATAGAGGAACTGCCCCTCACAAGGTGGGACAGGTGTTAACCCCATGTTTAGCTCATGTCCATAGCACATATTTGTAATAGTGTATTATAGCAATAACCCATGCCTGGGTGTGGGTAATAGTGAATTTACCCGCAGTTGGTGTGGTTTGTTCACAAGGACGAAGCCCGAGTGGCCAAACAAAGACAAAAGTGGGTAAATCCAGCATTACCCACACCCAGGCGTGGGTTGTTGCTATAATATAGTCTCCATATCCTTTATTCCTAACGTTCGGTCGTGGCGGAATTTGTGATTGCTATGGTCCATGTTGTGCACATATTTGAAGACTTCAAATGCTGTATACAGCATACCCATGGATTCAGGAATGCACACACGTCCAACAACCACATTACCGTTCACAGACTCCCAAACCACACAATACCGAACATTTGAACTCACAATAGTCAAACTCCCAGAACTAATACAAACACAGAACACACACACACACACACACACACACACACACACACACACACACACACACACACACACACACACACACTGCTACCCATCACATCCAAACAAACCATCCAACACTACATATGGCCAGGTGGCCATGCCCCATACACACCCCATGTGGGTGGCTTCACCCCCCACACCACACCCAGGAGCAGCCTTAGGTCTACTGGTGCCCTAGGCAAAGGGCACAACGGCACCCCTCACCACTCCACCCAGTGCCCCCATCCTGGTCTACCTACACCAAATAAATACTGGTAAAGTGCCCCCACTAAAGTGGCACCTTAGGCAGCTGCTTAGTTGGCCTATGCCTAAGTAGGGTTGCCACCTTTTCGGGACACACATCAGATTTTACAGGCTGACACATACCCATGGTCAGTACAAAGGATAGAACTTAACATTTTTTCCTAAATAAAAGCTTATTCTTGTAGAAGTTTCGTTGCTTATTATGTTTCTTGTAACATTTAGGTATTTTAGATACAGAAATAACTATTTTATGCAACTATTACATAAAATATGGGACATAATTATGTCCTACAATCTCAGGACATTTGCCCTTTTTAATATTTTTTGTCAGGACACAACTGCCCAAAGAGGGACTGTCCCTCTCAAAAGTAGGATAGGTGGTAACCCTATGCCTAAGGCCGGCTATGACCACACCTACTGTAATAATCTACCTCCGAGTTAGCATGAACAGAAACATGAAGCAAACACACACACACACACACACACACACACACACACACACACACACACACACACACACACACACACACACACACACACATTACAGTCCCACGGAAATACACACCACACTCAGAACACACACTTACACACACTACAGCAATCAGAAACACACTTAAACACAGTACCTACCTGGACCTCAGCACCAGCGGCAATAACTAAATGTCCCTTAACATCGTGATAAATAGTACTCGTGGTTCTAGTGTTCCGGTACTGCGGTCTTTCGGTCTTTAAGCCTCGTGATTACGTGTGTTGGTATGTAAATCATTTGGTAGTTGGTAGTATCCTATTTATTTGTACCTCCATGGTTGTGTACATGTTGTTAACCTATCTATATATTTGCAGATATATGTATATCCGTATATATCGACAGATATCTCTCTATCACCCTTTCTATCTCTATTATATATATATATATATATATATATATATATATATATATATATATATATATAAAGAGAGAGAGAGAGAGAAAGGGAGAGTGAACACACCTTTCGTTGGGTACATGGCGGTGTATACTATTTCCTGAACTCCGCCTTTTTGTGTTTTAACCTGTCACAATACACACCTGCCGTTGGTACATCTCAGGTAGCTTAGTGATAGGTGATTGTGTACATGGTTGCGTGTTCTACTCCTGGCAGTGGTCGTTTTACCTCTCAGAGCACGCCCTATTAGTACAAGGGTGAATAATGCAGATTTCAGCTGTTCTGGCCATCTTTGAGCGTGATCTGCACAATATTCAGCAAAGCTTAGACCTGATTTGCGCATATCTGAGTAGTCATGTTTAAACGACGCTTGCCGTCACTTGCCGGTGCATAAATCCGCTAACATGTGCTTAAATGTGCTCTAATGACCTGCATCCAACATCCATTATTCATGCCATCGGAATTACGTAACAGCCCTTGCAGGTCGTGGAACCAGGAACATGCACGACACAGTCAGTGGCTTTACCACTGGGGCATCTGGAATATGTACAAGTGTTATGGTGTTTTGTATGTGGACTGTACTACGGCTGTTCCTCCATGCTGCAAACAAATGTGTAACTCAGTTAGTTTACATATGGATGATACCTATTAATGGTATGTCCAAGTGATGTTTAATGGATGTGTTCCAGCTATGGGAATCCATGTCACAGTGAGCCACACACTGTAATGTGCTACACCTTGCCACAACCATAACTGGAGAATGCTGGGGTGACAGATACCTGTCATGGGTACTCCCCATGCTTTGGAACTACATCCCTGATTACATTATATGGAGCCCCTCATTAACACACCAGGGAATCATTGCAGAGTGGGTGGGGAACAGTGGTTACACCCAGGGATCTCACAATTGGCTCTGCTCCACAGAGGGACAGTTAGTTAATCGATGGAGTGGCGACAGCAGACACATTTTGCCTAGGCTGATGAATGGCCTCTGACAATCAGGCATGTACCTACCGATGTACCTAGGAACCTATACATACAGTATCAACACATGCTGTTAGCTTCGTTTACTGGTCAGGTGTTGACTTACCTTGTTCCAATAGCTGTTGAGTGTGCAGTAGTTGAGGGCTGCCTATGTAGGATTCACACAGTAGTCTACCTATACATAACAATTTACAGGTGGTCGTGTGTGTGTGCCATCCATTTTACTGTGTGTGCAGGTGGAAAAGTGTGTCAGTCTGTAGGGGCCTACACTGTCAGTGTATGTGCTATGCGTTCCCTCTTTGCCAAGGCATGGGCATATTGGGCACACCTCCATCTGCCTACTGGGGCTGGCACAGGGTGTTCATGGTCTGAATCTCTCTGTGCCTGTGATGCCCTTGGCAACTGCAGTGGGCTGTGAGGGCCTTCACCACTATGTCCCTGCTGCAGCTGTTTCCACAGGATCATATTATGTAGCATGGCACATACTATGAAGATGTGGGCACACGTGCCTGGACAGTACTGCAAGGCTCCACCAGATATGTCCAAGCAATGGAACCATGATTTCAGCATCCCAAACACATGCTCTATGATGATTCTGTTTTGTGAGTGTGCCTCATTATGGCGTTCTTGCATGGGTGTGTATGCATTTCTGATGGGAGTCATCATCCACGGCTCCAGTGCATAGCCAGAATCCCCCACAAGGTGGCCATATGGGATGTCCCCCCTGACAAATACCTGATACAGCTGTGAGGCATGCCAGATATGGGAGTCATGGTAGTTTCCAGGGCTGCCAGCACACACATACATGATAATGCCCTGGGCATTGCACACGACCTGGCAGTTGATGGAGTGGTATCCCTTGCGGTTTATGTAGTGCCTACCATGCTCACAGGGTGGTGACTTGATATGTATGTGCATGCAGTCTATTGCACCCAGTACCTCTGGGTAGTCTGCTACATGGTGGAAGAGATGCATATTGCTGGCCAACTTCTCCTGAGTTCGGGAGAAGTATATATGCTCATTGACATGTGGTAACATGGCATCCAGGAAATGGTGGAGTACCCTGGATGCTGATGCCTGTGAGATCCCCATGATATCTCCAGTTAGCCTTTGAAAGGTACCTGTGGCTAGTATTCTCAAGCTTACACATACCTTTGTGTCCACTGGGATGGGTTCCCCTCTGTTGTTTCTGGATCTGAGGCGTGGCCGGAACAGCTCAACAGTTTGCTGTATGATGTCCCTGTCCACCCTGTAACGCTGTACTATCTCCAGATCATGTAGCCCCTGGTAGGTTACCCTTGGTCTGAACACTCTTCTCCTCCTGCGGGGCCTGAGGTGGTTGTCAGCATCATCCTCCACACCACATTCAGTCTCCAACACATGGTGATGAATCACAGCTATGGCAGCTCCCAAAAAGTACATTGTAAAAGTTCCCCGTCTGTTTACACCGATGGTGCAGTGTTTGGGAATACACGAGTGGGTGTGAGGTGCCTTCACACTTTATACTATTGTGCTTTGAACACTGATGATGTCATAGGGTGTGTATGTACAATCAGAGCTGCAGGGTATCTTACTTATGTGTTTTACCGCAGGTACTGCTATTGTGGTGCCTTTGGTGTTGAATTACATTTAGTTGCCGTGGATCACCTCTTGCCCTTGCCTTCACTTTTCTTAACAATTCCCCTCCCATTGTTGGGCATGCATCCAGCAGCCTGCTTTCTTGTTTTGTACTTTCCCAAACCAAGATTTTGTAGCAAAATGTGTTCTATAGCCAATCTACTGCAGGTTTGCTTTGCTCTGCGGTGACAGTTCTCTTTTCTTTGCAATCTGACACCTCCCCTATCCTGTTCTGCAGGTTGCTACTCTCAGCCTTGTTAGTTGCCATCAATGGCCCACTGTGAGTTAATAGGTGTTAATTACTTAGTTGTACTCCAATTACCCTACTGCGGCATTTCCTTATTGTCTTCCCGTAACCTTCCTGTTTGAGCTGTGGTGCACTCCGCGTGCGGCCGCTTACTGGGTTTCGAGCATGTTGTCATCCACATACACATGCGCTTTTGGGCACCATGTGTGCTCTCAGCTAAGCAAAGCAATGCCTTCATCCACACCCCTATCCCGCGGCTTTGCTTAACAATGGGCAACCCGGATTTGCAATGCTCCAATGTGCTTACAGCTACGGTGGCACACCCCACTGCTGATGTCATGTATACCTCCAGACCACTCCTCGGTGTTGTAGCGCTGCACCGTATGGTACATCCTTAGGCCGGCGGGACGTTTGTGATTCAGTATTACTTGCCTCATTTGCATGGCATTGACTACTAATTCATAGTTACTGTGCCAAACACTGTCACAGACCCTTAGCAACCCTTGCAGCTTGGTTGTGGTGTAGCATGCATACCATTGACTATTATGATGAAATCATGATTTGTGTTACATTGCAATTTTATGACATCTGTATATATTTTCCTTGTGTTCCCATTTGCACACACATGCCCTGCGGTTGTACTTTGCGTTAGTGTGGCCATGACATTAAATGTTATTTTTTATAAGTTGTGCATGTTTTTTATGCCATTCGCTGTATATTTAGCCATTGGCATATGTTAACTTTGTAATACGTAAGTTTGGTCCGCTTTCATGGCTCTGATGTTCTGTTTGGAAAAATGTAAACTTTTTTTTTGGTTTACATTTCTGTATGCTTACGCTACGCCTGCACCACTTCATGAATCTCTATGTACCTTCATTTGCATGCTGTACTACTGTGCATGGGGTGATTAGCATACATGAGCCGAGAGCTGCGCAGATCTGGTGTACGCTGGTAGTGCACGTGGAATTGGATCGTACCTGAATCGCTCGGCGGCCATATTTGGCATTATACCACCTACGCTATGCCTGCACCTGGCGCAAGCTTCATGAATCCTGGGGTCTGTCTTTTTGCCTTAGTAGTGATTTAGTGAATGAAAAGTGTCTTTAGACAACCTCTTCTACCTGATTTATAAATGCTAATGGATAAATAAATAGATCAATAGATATATAGATAGATATGAAATAAATTACTAGGTAAAAAAAAAAAAATCCAAGAACTGATTATATTTCCAGCAATAACATGTAGATAGGCACTGACAAAGTGTTAAGTAGTTTGTCATTAAACTGTTCTAATAAGAAGTGCTCAGTAGTTCCATGGTTTATAGGCACAGTATATGAAGGCCTTGGTACTCCACTTCTACGTCTTCGATAATTAGTTACCTCAATAGTCCATTAGAATGAGTTATGTGTTTACCAGAACATTGACTGATGGCAGAGGATGTCCTAAGTCAATGTAGAATATTTCACTTTGGGTGGTTAGGAACTGATGCAAGGGTTTAACCAGAATTTTTGAACTAAACAGCAGTAACCAGAAAGGAACCCAAACGCCCTTAAAAAAGTGAACCATTCCCTGTTCCCAGATAGTACATGACTGAAAAAAAAAGCGTGATGGTTATGACAAAGTTTTAATGAATTTCAATTCTGGAACATCTTATAGCTCAGAATAAATACATTTTAAAATGTGTACATGATGGTGTATGTATAAGCTTAGCAACAGCAAGTTGACATTCTAACAGAGACCCACTTGATATATATATATATATATATATATATATATATATATATATATATTTATATGGGTCTACTTCAGTCGACTGAATTACCACTTACTCAAAACTCACATCACTGAGATGAAAAGGCCAACAGCACGAGAACAGCAACGTCCCTCTGGGGGCCTTTGCCTCCCACACCCCTCTATGTGGGGGGGGGGCTTTGTCCTCCACACCCCCCTAACTAAATAGGGTCTGCTTCACGATGTCGAAAGCAGACAATATCGAACCTGATATTGTCGGCAGCACAACATCGAAAGTGCAGAACATCATGCAGGTAAACAGAAATCTCCATAGAGGGAGACTTCTATTTACCTCAATGTAGTGTGGTCTCGGATTTGGATTATTTAAGTAGGGGGGTGTGGGGGGCGCAGTTAGTTTTTATTTTTGTTTGTTTTTTTTAATGTTATTAGATGTTTTACTACATCAATCACTAGAGGCTGACCTTTAGTGATTCAATGTAGTAAAATTTTGATAACATGATATAGACGCAACTAAATATTCCAACTCCAAAATCGCACTACCACAGGGTAAGGTACAAAGTTCGACAGTATGGCCAAGCATTTACTTACCTGAAGTGGTTTGTTAGTGTTCCGGGATGTTGGTGTTCTCATGCTGTCGGCCTTTTCATCACTGTGATTTGAGTTTCGGTGGTATTTTGGTCTACTGAAGTAGACACATACATACATACATACATATATACATATATATATATATATATATATATATATATATATATATATATATATATATATATATATAAACTCCTAGAACTAGAAATTTAGATGAATGTCAAATGCCTGCAGGCAGTATATGCCCATTTAGAGTACTATTAATACTCCTTTTAAGGACAGAAACTGTTGAATTTATTGTTTAATACTGACAATTGTTTTCAGTTATTGTTAGGTGCATATAGAAGTGAGTGTTCCTGATCATTTCAACCAAATGAAATGGTATTTTAATAATGTTCCTGTTTTATCTGTGCAGGAATTGTTATTTTTATCTTGTAATAGTTTGCTTTATAGCATAGTAGTGCTATAAAGAATGATCAGTTTTGAGGATTAGACCTTTCTAGGACTGATAGAAGAAGTAGTAAATCCTTAATTGTTTTACAGGCCCCTTTGCTGGGATGTGGAATAGCTGTGTCATTTCACCAAAGGTCAAGGAAAGTGTCATCAGTTTGTGAAAGTTTAATGATATCCCGGTGGGCTAATGAAATTAAGGTGTTACATTGCTTTAAACATTTTGGATGTTAAACCATCAGATATTGAGTCATTTTAATTTGGGAGTTTCATTAACCTGTGCTTGTGTTATGGATGATGACTTGATAGAAGGAGAAGAATGTAGTATAGTCCTGAGATTCATAGTGACTGAGCATAACTACTCATGGGTTGTTTTTGTGGATGGATTGCTTTTTAACTTTGAGCACCCTATTCAGCCATAGCCTAAGCACAGGCTTTATTCCAGCAGAGTGGAGAACCACCATTGTCATCCCTTTGAACACAGGTAATGCTACTACTGACCCTGAAAACTATTTCCCCATTAGCTTGACAAGTCTGATCTGTAAGGCCATGGAGCGTATTATTATCGACCACATAAACAAGGACATAGGCAGTCTCCAAGCAGTTGACCCCACCCAGTTCGGATTTGTCAAAGGCAGATCATGCCTGTTGAACCTGGTTGACTTTTTTGAGACTGTCACTAAGGCACTGGATGAGGGAAAGTCAGTACATACAGCTTTCACTGACTTGGTCAAAGCCTTTGACACAATCCCCCACTTGGGCATCATTGAAAAGCTAACATAAGTTGGTGTAAATCGCTATCTCATCAGGTGGGTGGCCAACTGGCTCACCAGTAGGACCCACAAGGTCAAATTAGGTGCCACCACCTCCAACAGCAGACCTGGCACTAGTTATGTCCCCCAGGGATCTGTCCTGGGACCCCTATTGTTTGGCATCTACTTCTCAGAGGTCCAGGCAAAGACAAAAGGCCTGTGGCTGACCAAGTTTCAGGATGACTGTAAGTTGGGTTCTGTCATTGACTCTCCAAATGATGTTAACATACTTCAAGAGCGCTTCACAGCAACAAATGACTGGTGTGAAAGTCATGGCTTTAAGCTGAATGCAAAAAAAATGTATTATCATATTTGGAAAAAACACAGGCCCTACTGATCACCACATCAATGGCAACCCCCTAAGCACACAACCTGTAGAGAGAGACCTGGATAGACAGGTTGAAAACAAGCTCACATTTGACCATCATGTAGCGGCAGAGGTCAGAAAAGCCTTTCACCTGGTTCATCTCATAAGTAAAGGGATTCTATCCAGGAGAAAATGAGGTTATTACTTCTCTGTACTCCTCCCTCATTGGGCCAATAATTGAGTACAATGCCCCGTTTGTTATGTACCTGTCCAAACACCTGCACCAACTGGAAAGGCCACAGAAATACCTCACAAAGAAAATCCATGGCCTCCAACACCTGTCCTTATTGGACAGGGTCAAGTCACTATCACTCTACTTGGCATCATATAGATTGCTCAGAGGTGATCTGTGACTTCCTTACAAGGCAATCTCAAACCCTGCTCTACTAGAGATGTTCCATATCCGCAAGTCTAACTCCTGATGCATTACCTGATCAAAAAGCTTAAATTTAATATGTGACATTAACAAAACCTGCTGGAGAGACAGGTTTGTCTCCCAGAAGCTGCCCCGTCTCTGGTATAAACTCCCCATACATGTCAAACAAAGTATGTTGCTGACACTCTTCAAGTGCAACCTTGATGAGTGGATGGAAAACCAGAAATTTGTCTCAGGGATTCCACCTATGTCCCTCACTGACAGGGTGACAGGTGCTGATTGAGGTTTCTATTTTGGGGATAAACTCTTGGCTAGGCTTGTAAGGGCCCCAGGGCCATTAGCCTAGTAATCTCCTATGATCCTATGATCCTATAAAATAGAGGACACATAGACAAGCTATTTATGGCAGTAAATAAGCTAACTTATCTGGTATGCACACTTAAGTTTACAGCTTAGAAAGTATGCCATGCTGATTGTTTTGCATTAATCTCATACCAGACAACTGCAGATATCTGTTGTGCAAGATTGTGACTAAGAATTTTTTTTTGTTTTTGTTTTTTACAGCTGGTAGATGCTTGTTTTGAAGAGGTAGGGGTTTATTAATGAAATATTCCAGGGATGCATTATAACTGGTCTGAGTTTGTATACCAGACATACCTCTCAACTACCTAGATTTTTGCTCCATATTTTTTGGTCTGTTCGTCATAAAATTTGTAGTTTTCTGTGAAATCTCAGAACTGAAGTCATTAAAAAATATTAAACATTTGAGTTTCAAACTTCATATCCTTCAAAAATACATGCCAATTGGAAATCTATTATTCTAACAACTTTTTTTAAGTTTATAAGAGTAATATTTAAACTCTGTCCATATTTTTGGACCTTTGTCCCCCTTTATTTTTGCTTTTGTCCAGATTTCTTGTCCTAACAATGATACCGGACCATTTGATAGTTGTAATTTTAATGAACAGTGAAAGCTCATGTTTCTGTTTAACCAATGACTGGCAATTAATATTCAAAAATGAGCATGCTGACTGGCCAGCTCAACCGACGTGCCCGTTGTAAATCAGAGAATATACTAATGGAAAAAGGTCCAGTCACCAGGACTTGTTCCCATTAGTATATTTCATATTTTTTTTTTTACTTTTCTTTCTTTTTTGCATCAAAAAAGAAAATGGAAGACCTGAAATAAATGAGGGAGATGGCACAGGCAAAAGTAAGAGGAAAATCAGGTACGTTCTGCACCTGATTATCCTTTTATTCTGTCTGTCCCTGCTCTCCTGAACATAAAACGTCTCCCAATTTCTTTTTTATTTTCAATTAAAAAAAAAAGGCAAAGGAGATCTTCCTTTCTCCATTGCTACCCCTGCACAGTACTGATGTACTGCATAAGCGTTGGAACACAAGTCTCATTCATATACACAGGATACCAGAAAAATGAAGAAGAGCAGTACGGAGGCATTATACAAACCCCGGGATTCATTAAGCTCGGCGCAAGGCTGGCATTAGGCTTGCACCGACCGTGTGGCATAAAGATGGCGCAGTAGTGCCAAATGCATATTAATGAAGGTGCACTGCCGCCACAGCCACATGCATAGGAAATGAGTGCAAGTGCATAGGGCGTGTCGAAGTGCTGCATGGAGGCGTGGAAATGTCAGCTGTCGACGTGCAACCTAAAATGCTTGCATATAACAATTTGCATGCAATAGTAATCACATCTGTCAGTGTCCGTGGATACTGAAATGTATGCAAAGCATGCAAGACAGTTCCTGCGAACACAAAATAAAGAAGCGAACACAAATGCACAGTAGGGAATAACAGGTCCCCATCCCTCGAACAAATGACATTGAAAATAAGTGTGTCAGTAGTCCAATGCAGTGTAGATAGTTATACCACGTGGAAGTGAAACACATCATGTTAGCGTGTCGCCAATAGCTACGTCCAGCCCAATGGTCAGGGTCACCAGCCGTCCCACACTGTGAGGGAGTGTACACAGCTGGGCAGATGTGTCCATAACAAAACCACGATAAATGTAAATATCTATTGACCGTATGACAGAATTGTATCCCACAACACATGTAATAGTCACATAGAATAGGTATGTCCGTATTTAACATACCATATGTGACAAGAAATAGAATAAGCAAGAAAACGAAACAGAAGGAGCATATAAACTGCTAGAACAATAAGGCAACATGTAGGCTTAAAGGAACAGTATTATCCGTAGCATTGACTGTGGGTATGTGTTGTCCAATACAATCAGATATGTGTCCGGAATATATCCCATCCTGGACATAGGAAAAGGTGGCACCCTACCAATGATCAGAGCAATCGGCCAAAATCCGCACATATGCGGTCCAAGCCGTACTTGTTATGATGTGTCACAGTTGAACGGATATTACACGGGTGTACCAACCATGTCATGAAAGTTAAGTATGGGCGTGTACCTATGTGCGTGATGTATAGCATGTGGAAGGTGAAACATGCCAGGGTAGTCCACACAGCCATACAGGTACCTGACATATGTAGTGTATGCAATGTGTTACCTTGACCGTGACATGGGCCATCAACCAAAGCAGTGATGGATGGAGTGTCAGGAATATGTGTGTGGGGGGATGGGTAATGGTATAATCTTCAAAGGCGAGACTGTGTTGTATGCAGAATAGGTGAACTGGAGGTGTATGAGGGAGCAGCGGGTGAATCAGAAAGAAACACAAAGAACATGTATACACATCTGCAGTACAACCTGACAGGCCATACTGTAGAACACAATCCCACAAACATATGAATACTAAAATGTGCAGTACAAATTTATAGAAATGTCACCGGCACATACCCACAGATTGGTCCAGATGGAACCGGCCCATTCAAATGCAACACACCTGGATGCATAATGGAATACCCATCATCCCCTCCAAAGCACACAACCCGCCCCCATACCTGAACGTCCACCAAATCCAGCCATACTTAGCCTACTAGCTTGGCGCAGCCATATCTACACATAGTGCCACTACTCATATGTAGTAGGCAGTGTCACCCTAGGCAGTTTCAGGATTGCAAAATATGTATCCCTTGCATGTAAAACCCCCAACACATTTTTGTAAAGCCAAAAGAATGGTCGGTATTGGTCTTGTTAAATTTTTGGATATCCCTCATGGGATAAGTAACTTGTGTAAACATCAGAATGGGTATCAAGACACAATGTCCAGTCCTGTAGACATCTGGGCACAAGTTTGAATGTGCAGTAGTGGTGCACGAGACTGTCCAGCCGTAGACGGTCATGCAGAACCTACTAAACAGGATCAAACACCTGCCCGTGACACACGTGTCCCCACATGAATAATCGAGAGAATATATTGTACACATTTGCATTGTGGCACTTGGAAATAGGGTGATGAAGGCACTGACATAAACAGGATACCCCCTGATGCACTGTGTGAGGGACAGTCACTGTGTGGGTAGGTGTGTCCTGACCAATAATGATACAATGCCAAATGTCCTGTGATTGTAGGAAATAACTATGTACCATACTGCATGTAACAGTTGCCTAAAGCAGTCATGTCAGGATAGAAAATACATAATTCATACAAGAAACAGACTAACAACTAAAGTGCTAAAGGTATAGGCTCTCAGCTAGGAAAATAATGAATGTTCCAAACCTGCAGTGACCGTGGGTATGTGTTGGCCTAAACAATCTGGTGTCCCCAGAATATATCCCAACCTGTACATATGACAATGTGTCAGCCCTACCATTGGTCAGAGCATTTGCACAATAACTGGCCAGCCTCTTAATCACTCACAAAGCCAGTGACCTTTGGAGGAAAGGTGTTGAATGAGAATGACTAATTACAACAATTAAGAGTAACAGACGCATTTAACTGCAGAAAATAAGTAGTAATACGAATCTGTCAACACATTCCAAGTTAATAGTACTAATATGGTAGAAGTGTCCATGATTGTCCCTGATTTGTCATAGCCTTGTCCCTGTCACTGTAGAAACTAGTCCCCGAGTATCACAGAGGTCAATACACATATGTACACCAACCAACTGTCACATTTGTTGAAAGGACTATTGCATACCTGTAGTGAATTTATAACTGATGTCCAGAATAATATTCATCGTATATATAAATGAATGAAATAGTCAAACGTGAAGGGAAACACGTAGCAGGAATAATAGGCTGCGCATACGAGTAATAGTTCGAATGACACTGTATCACATCACACTTATCAGCGGCACCCCAGACATGAAAAACGTGTGACATCTGTCCGCTGTATAACGTGCGGTATACTGATCACAAGTTCACCGGAGCGAAGTGTCAGTGACATAATGACTAAGACAATAGTATGCTGTTGAAGCAGAGATAAAACCCAATATGCATGTGTAAGTGTCTATGTCCGGGAAATGTATAGGTTAACGGACACACACATGTATATATAGATAAAAACGTATATATATATATATATATATATATATATATATATATATATATATTTATATATATATATATATATATATATATATATATATATATATATATATACACACACAAAGATATAATACATATATATATATATATATATATATATATATATAGATAGATAGATATACACATACAACAGGTATTGATATATACACATGCACACAAAACAAATATATATGTCATTGTAGCTATACACATGTACATAACTAGGTTACTTTACAGCAATTAGGGGTAACATATTTACAGACCGGGCATAAGTGACTGGGAGGTCCAATAAATAAACGTTGTACCCCCCACACCACCCAGCTAGGTCGGTCAGAAATACAGACAGGCAATAAAGATAAATACACTGCTGCTGTTCAAAACACCGACAGGAAAGTACCAGTGGGAGAGATCTGCAAGGTCTACACTTTAAACATGGATAACGGTGTCCCTTGTGGGACCCCAAAAATTCACTGTACGTGTGAATCCGTTGTTATCGATGCGAGCAGGATGTAGGTGTACATGGAACAGTAGGTTGTGCAAGTGTGATAATACATGGGTTGACAAAACGTATGATATGTGTCCCGAGACGGGGAGAGTGGGCAATGTGTAGGGGTGTGCTCATACCCCAGCTGCGCTCACAGTACGTATTTGTCATGAGTGCTGTAGAGGGATGCCAGGTAGGTGAACCATGTGTATGCAATAATGGGCTTAAGTGTGCAGGTGCTGGTTGGCAGAGATGTAGTAGGCCTGCCCAGTGAAGTCATTAATATTCCTATGTGGGCATAGCAGACGCCTATACCTCCCAAACCTGAAGAGCACATCTACCGGATAGTCTGTAAACCATCAGGGGAATACATAGGGACCAAATCAGTGCCGTGTACCCGATTAGCATGGACGTCCATAGTTATGAATCAGAATGTAACCAAGTCCAACTAAACACCTCCAGAACTAGTGATATTAGGTGGACAGGTGGCGGAATACAGGTAATGACAGATGACAACATGTATGAGTCATAAGCAGCATGTACCTCAACAAACGTGAATGAATACATATGCTCAGTGACTGTCAATGTGTCTGGTTAATAGACCCAATCATCTAAATGTGTCCCACATGGTTTTATGCAGTGTTCCTGATACAGTGTTCATTCTCCCCCATTGGTATGTGAGGTCTGCTAGTGACGGAAAGTGCATAATTTGCTGACCACCTTAGGTAGATGATAGCATAATAGATGAGGTTTACCACCCGTATGCCTTTGAGGGATACACCTGTCTGGGCAGTTGTGTCCTGCAAAATGAATGTTATGGCACATAACTGTGAGTTTGGGATAGGAGGCCATATATTGTGCGTAGTGGTGTCAGAAATTAATTTGTTGTATCAGAAACAGCTACATGTAATAGGAAACAGTATTAGCAATTATAATGCTACAAGAATAACCTTAACGTATGCAAACCGTTGAAGTAGTCAGTTTACTACTGGCTGTGGGTATGTGTTGCCTTGACACATGTGATAGCTCTACATATAGGATCTATAGGGCCGCCACCAGTCTGAATGGTCAAAGTGGGACCTGCTCTATAGAAATGTCAGACGTACCAGGGCAGAATATACCTACAGCCATGCATAGTACAGAAATATACATATCAGCACAAATCAAAGCGTAGTCTAGCAGCAGTAAAGTTGCTTATGCTACTACATATAACATATCGATGTGTCAGGTATACAAGACCTGTAACAAGCAACCACTACAGACATGTAGAATATGAAAATGTCCCCTAATCAGGACAGTTGCAATGGCTAGAGTATTGTCACATGACATATGCCTAATGAGGGACTGTCGCATGCAAAGTGGGAAAGGTGTTACTCCTACAGTCTCCCGTCGTGCAATCTGAAAGTTGAAAAACATACAGTAGGTATGCGGTAGCATGACTCGGTGGACAGCTGCGTTAACAAAATAACATTCACATGTCAGCATTGTAGAGTATCAGTTCCCATGTATAAGGCAGATGGGAGCAGATCGTATGAGGAACACGCATATAATATGATCATGTCACTGGACAGGCTGCCGAGTCCGTACAGTCGAACGCCTGCCGTCGCCAAATGGTTAGACATACTCGGTACTGTAGTCATGTAGTCTGATGTAATATGCATCACAAGGGAACACACACCCAGCGTGAGTGACAAATGTAAGCACAAATTTCGGTGAGCGAGTGGCTGCAAGCGTGTTTGTCTACCAGTATGCCAGTAGTGCACTGTCAAAGAAATGTGGAGTCTAAACGGGTATAAGGTGCTGAAACCAGAGGTCAGCAGTGCTTAACACTGTGCAAACCCATGCACAACTGCTCCCACCTGCTGGAATGTGCCTTACCCAGTCCGTATCCAAAGGCTTTTGTCTGTCCGCAAACAAAGAACCGTCCTATTCATGTGTTGGTAGCAGTACCCTGCGCACATAGCTCATGTGAATTAACAATAGACCATGGCATATGTACAGACATTAGACTACACACACACACACACCATACAGCACAGTCATCCAACAGTATAGCAATGTACTGGCAGATATGCCCCAACCACTGGTGTATGCATGCCTGGCCATCCTGTGTTTCTGTGTGTGAGCATGCCCAGTATGACTGTTAAGAATGTTGTCGACCGACATTACCGTCATACTGTCATGTGTGTGAGCATGCCAAGTATGGTCAACTGTATCGCACATGTCACTTGTCAGTATTGTGTTGCCAACCCCTCCGTTCTACACAGACAGGTGTCATGCTGTGTCTGCAGGATAGCTAATGGTCATGTGGCATTAACAGTTGCTACATGTCTGCATAGCGTGGGGGGACAGCCAACCACATCCACAGTCCTACACAGCACCGTGGGTGGCACACATGACTCTCACATGTGTAGGTTGGACGGGGGCACAGCTGACAGTTGTGCACATCTGCTGCTACTGTACTGGTATGCCAGGTACTCCATGTCAGTGTGTGGACCTACCTAAATTGCTGGTTGGAGGGATACCAGTGTATGTCAGATTCCAGCTTTAAATACCAGCATAGTGGTGTTGGACATCCTAGTTGTTGCAACCTACATCAAACTGCCTGGCCTGCTGTAGTCTGTGTGCATCTTTGGGGGTTGGGGTCATTCATTGGGCATATCCATAGGCCATTGTATTTCATTTGTCTGTATTGGTCCACACCTGTCCAGCTGGAATGTGTGTGGGCTGTACGGACACACATAATGTTCAGACCATAATCTGCAGTGGGTTAGGACACCCTGTGTACTACTGGCTACCATTGTGACCCCCATATGTGCTAAAGATATCATGGTGCCACTATGGACGTGTACTGTCTGCTGCCCTAACATTCGGCCACTAAAGTCTCTTGTATGCTCACATACATACCATAGCAATGGGTAAATACACATTCTAATACAACTGCCAATTGTTAGGTCGATAGACGTACCCTGGGGGTGTTCTGTACCTGAGGATGGTGCTGGAGGGCTGCCTATGTTGGATGCACACAGTGCACCTCCTATACATGGCCAAGCACAGGTAGTGTCATGTTTGGCATCCATTGTACTGTGTGCGGGTCAGAGAGGGGAAATCCGTGGGTACCTACTGTGTCAGTGCATATGCCTCGTGTTGCCTCTTTGCCAAGGGCAGGTCATAGTGTGCACGGCCTTTCACTGACTGTGCCCTGCTCAGGTAGTTCCTTCACCAAGTCACACTGTGCCTGTACAGGCCTTGGCAGTGGTGTTGGGCTGTGTGGCCCTGCCCCATGCTGTTCCTGCTGCAACTGTTACTGCAGGATCAGATTGTGTAGCATAGCAGATACCATAACAAATTGTGTGCATGTAGCTAGTGAATACTGCAGGGCTCCACTGGATGTGTCCGGATACCAGAACCGTGACCTGAGCATCCCAAGCACATGGTCAATTATATGTCTTGCCTATGCATCTGCCTCATTATGGTGTGAGTGTTCAGGTGTGTGTGCATTGCTGATGGGTGTCATCAGCCACGACAGCAGTGGTTACCCAGCATCCCCCACTAGGAAACTGTAGGGGATGTCCATATTGGCAAAGGTGTGGTACAGCTGTGTCAGAAGCCATATATCGGAATTATCATAGCTTCCAGGGCAGACAGCACACAGATTCAATCTAATGCCCTGGCCATCACATATGGTCTAGCTGTTGGAGGGTATGCCCCTGCAGTGAATGTAGGCCCTACCCCGCTCACCAGGTGGTGCTTTGATGTGTACGTGTGTGCAGGCTATAGCACCCAGTACCCCAGGGTAGTCATCCATGTGGTTGAAGAGATGCATATTGCTGGTCTACTAATCACGTGTGTTGAGGACATGAATATGCTCACTAGCATGTGTTGACATGGCATCTGTGAACTGGTGCAATACTCTGGATGCAGATGCCTGTGAGATCCCCATGATATCCCCAGTTGTGCTGTGTAAGGTACCTGTGGCTAGTATACCTAGGCCTACACATACCATGGTATCCACTGTGATTGGTTTCCCTCGGCCTGTTTGATGTGTCAGGTGTGGCAGGCACAGGTCAACAAGCCGCTGTAGGAGGTCTCTGTCCACCCCATAGTGCTCCACCATTCCCAGCTCATGTAGCCTCTGGTAAGTCACCCTGGGTCTATAAAGTCTTATGTCACCCCAGTAAGGGTTGTTTGGCAGCATACACATCCTCACTGCCCTCAGCCTCCTGCACATGGTGGTCTATGTTGCCTGCTGCAGCCCTTCTCATTTGGTTAGACTATGTTGTGAAATGTCTCTGCAGGTATACACCGGTGGTGTAGAGTGCAGAAGAAACCTGTGTGTATGCTGCTTGCTCACATTACCGTACTGTTCAGGTGCGGGCTGGCCATGTCATCTGCTGATTGTGCTGATCATCACCTGTTAGTGCAGCCTGTACACCCTGACTACCCCACTACTGCTTTTGTCCCTCCCAATGTCACCAGACAGGCATAGACACACCCCTAGCTTAGGCGTGCTATGGCAGGAGCACTCCCAAGGCACAGTTCTGCAATGTACGTTCAGTATGCCTGACCCCCCCCTCCAATGCTGTCAAGTATATTCGAGCCCTGCACCGGGCTAAATACACACATACACTCCAGGGATCTGCATCACACCCTGGGGATAAATTGGATACACTATTGTCAACCTCATCTGCATAGTATAGTCTTCTAATGAATAGTTATATGACCCATACTGAACCTCCAAATTAATAACCACTGCTTAGTGTTGCTCAGATACGTACACAACTGTTAACAGGTGCCTTACTATCACCATATTCAATGCCCCATGGTCTTCCCAGCAACAAAATAGCCAGTGTCTACACGACTACAACCAGGGACCCTGCACACAACAGACGATGTGCATTACCACTACGCCATGGCAGATATACATACATCCGAGGTTATCACATACAGATCATCCGGCACAAACATTCAATAGTGCTGATGTCCCCAGACATATATGTTTATAGCTATGTCTATCTCTCTATATCTACATATATCATATATATTATATGTATACATATATACATATATATATATATATATATATATATATATATATATATATATATATATATATATACACATACATACACACATATACATATACACACATATGTAGATATTGCATTTATATCACAACAGCGTACCACATGACAGCAAAGCATTAGACAGGAATGAAAAGGAAACTACATGTGCCACCTGCATCATGTAGTGTTGCTACTATCAAGGCATGTGTGTTTTGTTGCATCACACGGGTCAGACTGTATTAAGGGTAAGAGTAAGGCTGCTGACATTTACTCACCAGACCTATTGGCAAATGTATGTGTTGACAACCCAGTGTCTTGGCAGAATATGCGGGCTGTGGTCACTATATAGGTCAGCAACAAAACACACTGAACACATCCCGCAGCTAGCCACCCACAGATACCAAGCACATAGGGTATAACTGCCAAACACACACACCTGCCATACCTTAGAATCGAGAACCTACCTGTCTATTCTACCACACTACAGCATTATGCAGTAACATAACGCGCTACTGAGTTTTAGCATCACAGCACTCCCAGAGGCATACTTCTGGGTGGGTGACATCATCAGCAAAGGCAAAGATGCCGATAGGGATTGTACGGAGAGTGAGCTGTCTAAAAACATTATTCTGTTCCCAGACAGCTGGAAACACACACACTTGGCAGGGATGGGATTTGAACATACACCTAACTACCTTATCACACTACAGCATTACGCAGTTACAGAACGCGCTCCCAAGATTACTGGAGCACAGTATTCCCAGAGGCATACTTCTAGGTGGATGACATCACCAGCAAAGTCAAAGACACCGTTAGCGAATGTATGGAGCGTGAGCAGTCTAAAAGCATTACTCTGTCTCCAGGCAGCTGGAAACACACAGACACACACACTTGGCAGGGCTGGGAGTCGAACATACACCTAACTACCTTATCACACTACAGCATTTCGAAGTTACAGAACGCGGTCCCGAGATTACTGGAAGACAGCACTCCCAGAGGCATACTTCTAGGTGGATGACATCATCAGCAAAGGCAAAGACGCCGATAGGGAATGTATGGAGAGTGAGCAGTCTAAAAGCATGGCAGTGGTGTGAGCGGGACAACTGCCTATCTATGGAGCACTATTACAACACTACATAGATACGAGATGCGCCACAAACAGTACACTCTTCAAGACAGTCAAGCAGTGTGTTCAATGTAGGAATCCATCCTGACGTGCGGTATGGACATCTGTTACCTGGATGACCACTATCGCTATACAGGATTTCAATGGTCATGCCCATACACAGAGGCACATAATCAACACAAGGTGTCACTAGGCATGCTCACACTCTTAGTAGCACACGTCCATTTGGAATAAACTGTGTGTCCATCTACACAACGGCGTACTGTGCATGCTCACACACTTAGTAGTAGCGAAGGGCTGTCTTGTATGCACATGGATTCTAAACAAGGAAGGGCACAGTGTGTCGATAATGAACATTGTTAGCACGAACGCTGCACTACATATATCTGACACCGGTCGTCAGTGCTAGATGTGTAGCGTGTGTAATCACAGCTGACAATCCAGATCCAATAATGGGGAATACAGACATCTCTGCAGTGAGGAACACCTGTCATATGGCACAGTTGTGCACAATTACACTACCACCGTATACCTCAAATACAGACATGTGGGCCATAAGACCGTGATGGGCCGCTCCATGTGTTAGTGCCCCCCACGTACATGAAGGCCACTCACATGTACTGACCAGTACACACTCAAGAGCCATCACAGATGTCTCAGGTGCAGATCACAGTGGTAAATGCCGCATTCTACAATGTAGCCCTCAGACATCACCATGTCCTTGGACCAGCAACACACATTCATACATTACTACAACACCATGTTACTCATGACCAGTGGACTGAACATAGGCCTACAGCAACTGTGCAGACTACACATGTACTGACAGAGTTCCATCATGTGTTATGCAATGCAATGATACCACTGTTCATAACTAGGTCGGCTCTACACATAATAGGGGCCCTGTGTCTTATACAGCTGTAACAGATGACTGTTGCTGTACACCAATAAACTCTCATGTTTGGATATGACATACATGTAATTGCCATGGATATGTACATGGCCCACACACACACACACACACACACACACACACACACACACACACACACACACACACAAAACACATATGTACATAGCATAGCTTTTGGTGTCCTCTGTGCAGACAAGTGGCTACAGCAATCACACGCATGCACATGGAAGGTGGGTCCATGGCTGTTGAATGCTAACAGTACATAAGGTAGCAATGTTGACTGAGGTAACATTCCCTCTGTACTAATTACCCATGACAACCATCATATCATACAACAGTCCATGTGTCATGTATGTCATCACACATGTCCACCAATTGCAATGCATACAAACATGGCTACATGACAGGAATGTAGGACAAACACACATGTACATGTAGTGGTGTGCATTCAGCTACCATGCATGTGCAGTAGCTGATGTATGCAGTTCATCTGTGTCTAACTACAACATGCAGTTGCAATGCAGCCTCATCATTGACACCTGTATATGGTGAAATACTGACAGTACGGTAGGATGTACATCAGGAATGGATGGATGTGTGTACATAAAGTGGTGGTCCACCTTTGCAGATGGATGTTTGCTGAAGACAGCTCACAGGTGTGTCACAAGCTGTCCTACCATGATATGTGCAAACAGTACGCTATGTTACTGTTACTTGAAGGTGAAGACATACAACCTACACAGCGGTCAGGGTGTTACTGACTGTAAATCACTTGACACCTGTAACACTTATGTCCTCCCGTGTGCATATAGCAGCACAATTGCCAAAGGTAGCGTTGGTACACATAATGCGGCCAATACTGCTGCATGTCTGTCAGACGTATCATCATATAGCAGGTGTATGATTCACAGTACTGCCATGTGTGTTTGCTTGTGTGACCATATATGCCACATATGGTGGGGAATACATCCCAATTGTTACACACCCCTATACACTGTTGTAGAGATCTGTACATACTGCAGTGTAGAAAGCAAGACATAGGCAGGGGTGGTGTGTGTATCACACACGTCAGCTATCTGTATGTGAATGACATTTATGGACTCCACAGTGTGTGTGTGTGTGTGTGTGTGTGTGTGTGTGTGTGTGTGTGTGTGTGTGTGTGTGTGTGTGTGTGTGTGTGTGTGTATGTATGTATGTATGGCTGTCTGGTGCATGGAGTGAGGGTGTATGCTAACATACAGAACAGACAGGATCCCTAACCCCTCATGGTGATGCAGTCTACTACCCTGTTGATGCCGTCGGTCTCAGCCTTACTGGCTACCTGTACATGTTCATTCTTTGTGTCGTGTCATGTGGGTGCATGGTACTGTGAAGGTGATTACCACATAAGCAGGGGTCCTCACCTCAACACTGTCGAGTGTGCATTATAGTGTCGTTGACCCCATGAGTGTGGGCATGTCACTGTGTGTTTCTGTGTATGTCTGTGCGTGCTCTCATCCTGTGATGTGACAGTGTATTACTGATACACAGTGAGGCCTCATGCTATCAACTGGCCTCTAACTTTGACATCAGCGAGACCGCTGTGTAAACCCCCCGCACCATGTCACTGTACCTGTGATGTGACCCGGTATGGATGTCACGTCTCTAGCCACTGTAGCCTATTAAACAGCTCACATGCTTCTGGATCAGTAGATGTGTGGACATCTGTGGAATGGTAGCCTTTCTAACAGTGAGGTTGAGGCTATGTATAGCATGCTGGTATTGCCATACATGCCTGTGAGTACTCCACATTTACACATGGGAAACTGCAAACACTGTTACTTATTGGCACATGCAATTAGACCTTAAGGAGGGAAGCAGGGCATCATTACCAACATGCTGTTACTGTTGTTACCAAGACACATACTGTGAACATACAACAATGCACTCTAACTGCAAAAACTGTAATGTAATGGCACATGCAACTAGACCTTAAGGAGGGAAGCAGGGCATAATTACCAACATGCTGTTACTGTTGTTACCAAGACACATACTGTGAACATATAACAATGCATTCTAAACCTGTACTACATGGTAGTCTGGTGCATGTCAACAGTACACAACAAATGTAATATACAGTTATCTCACTATTCTGTTCACCCTGTGCATCAGACCATATGAGCATGTCCCTGCACCGATGGTGTGGATGACAGGGATGCAGTACAGGCATCATCATATACACAGGGTGATAATGTTTGCCAGGGGCATAGGCTGCACCAGTGGATGACATCATGTGTGTGGGTTAGGGCCAGTGATCTGATTGGACATGTGTGGTTGTTATACATGTGGGTGTTGCTGTGCCCTACAGATGTTTCTACTGTGTGCGTGTATGTGTGCACACAGTTCTGACATGTGTCCGGCCTACACAGGGGTATTATTGACAGCTCCAGATTGTACAGACCAGGATGTACAGCTCACTGTGTCCGGCCACGGCCACATGACCTGTGCCTGCCAGGGGTTGCACGGGCACTACCAGGCAGAGGTACAGATTGGCTACTGTCCGATGACACATGTCCACTGGAACAGTGTACCCAGTGGGAACGTCCAGTGCTACGTCCACATGGCCTGCTGTGTCCTGGTGTGGACAGCGCAGCACCAGCTGCACTGCTACTGCTACCGGCACTGTGGGAGTGGGTATGTGAGGTAGCTCATTCACGTTGACCTGCACCAGGTGGTGTAGCTGGCCTATGTCCACGTGGCCTATGCCTCACTCCTACCAGATATTTCAGCACAGACAGCTCACGCTCGCGGATTGCCATGCCACGGTCAAGGATTCCAACCATGTCACCCAATCGCCTGTCCAGAACGTCAGCAATCTGCTGTTGAGCATTTGCCAATGCCTGGATGTTGTCATTTAAAGAACGGATAGCAGCCATCTGAAGCCTCTGCCCTTCTCTGTTCTGCCATTCAGCATGTGCCTGTGCCACCATTACAGTCCGAAACATGCGTCTGGTGACACCAGCTGCTGCGCTCTGTCCTGCAGGTGCATGTCTGCCAGAGGTCCTCCTACAAGCAGCACTGGCCACATATCTGTGTGGTACATCTGCAGTCATTACACTAACACCATGGTGTGAAGACACACCTTCTGTTGCCACCACACGTTCCTGTTCCATGCTAACACACGCTGACTGTCCTTTCTCTATGGCCATTGGTGATGGAGTATGTGTTGGCATGAGAACTGTGTGCGGGGAAGAGTGGGACATAGCTGGGATGGCAACCATTGGCACAGATTCAGCCCCTGACAACCCTGCCTGTACCTCATGCATATGTTCATCACTGCTAGAGTCTGTGGGAACACTAAAATCAGATGGACCGCAGGAGGGTAATGCACCTACATCACCTGTGAATGCAAAGAAAGACTCTACATTACAATAGGCACACAGACAGACAGAGACACAGACACACAGACACAGACAGAGACACAGACAGACAGAGACACAGACACACAGGCACAAAGAGTCAGAGACACAGACAGACAGCAACACAGACACACAGAGACAGACACAGACACATAGAGGCAGACAGAGACACAGACACGGACACACAGACACACAGACAGACCATGCATGTGATTTGACAGACAGCATGCAGCATGCATGTGATACAGCAGACGGCATGCAGCTCAGACATTAATAGTGGTAGTTAGCATGCATTCCCTGGGTTGCACACAACAGCAAGCAGGTGACATATCAGAAGCCATGCAGTTCACACAATCATGGTAGTAAGCATGCATCCCTGTGATACACCATGTGGACCAGCACAGGTTAACAGTACACATGGCTGATGTGACCTTGACATTAACATGTAGTATGACATGTAATCTGCTGACATGTGCACTGACATGTATACATGTCTGATATAATGGTGTCCTGACACATGTACAGCAGTGTAATGGGTATCACATTGCAGTGTTGTCTGTATGCCCTACAGATAGAATGCACTTTTAGCAGATGTGCATGAGCATTGAAGGGTAGTATGAGGCGTCTACATTGCTATACAGTGTGAAGTATGAACACTGTGCCATTGCATGTCATCATGAGGCATCTATATTGCTATACAGTGTGTAATACACACACAGTGCATAGCCATGACTATGTGCATACAAATTACATAACTACTGTGGATTGTGACCCATGTCGCTGAGGTGTACACACACTAAACCATGCTGTGTCATGTGACAGGTCACAGGAAGACCTACGGATGACACCCCTGCACAACTACTAAAATATCTTAGCTGCCTGGCAACCGTGTCCACACATGGCAGACTTGTCAATACACCATGTCCCACATGACATTTAAGTACCACACACACGAGGTGCACGGCTGACAGTGATGTCCAACAGCAGCAAGGGAAATGTATGGTATCTGTGGCCTAATATGGTGTCTATGTCTGTGGAAGCTGTACAGGTGACTACTGTCATGCTATGACACAGTCATGATGCTCAACACATCTTATATGGTTGAATTAAGTGACACCTCCACAAGCTGTGAGCAGGCTTTTAGGATGTGCAGTGTTCCACATCAACTATATAACCATTCAACAAAGGCTATAGTTGGACCATGTGTGGACAATGTGCAACAGGGTGTATACACATCACATCTACTGCGTGTTGCTACATGTCTCTGGCCATCCTCCATGGCCATGTGTGAACATGTGCTGGCCAAATGTTTGTGATGGCCATCTATCTCACATGTCTGTGTTGTCCCATATGACATACACCCATAGATGTCAGATACGTCACTGTCCACAGGGTTATGCAGACAAATTGTTGTATGTTTGGTATGTGGGGTATGTATTATGGGATAGTGAGACAATATTGCAGCCGGAACACTACATGTCTGGGACTTGTCAGATGGCACATCACAATGTGTACACCCATTGCAGGGGCATATTCCACAATAGTGAATCCTGTGGGCTGTCCATATCCCAGCTCACTGTGTGGTACTGTTTGGGTACCACACATGTGTTGTTCTAATGTATAGTACATATTCCTACATTGAACAACAACCCCACCATTGTATGTACAGCTGTCCACACATCTAGCAATGACAGATACTGTGGTTTCACGTCGCTGTTTCATTTAGTTTGTATATATTGTACATGGGTAGCCAGTGTGATTGATGACAGATGCGACCTGTATATCGTGACTGGACCATACATTATGTGTACATGTGTTAACTGGCCACATGGCGAATAGATCTATGCATTAACATGCCAGATACTGATAACTGTCTCACCTACAATGGACTGATGTCTGTGCGGCACGCCAGAGGTACCTGTATAGGGGTGACACTGCAGTCTGAACATTATACATGACTGTATGACAGCTACAGGGTGCACTGTGCATGTTAACACATTTGCCTGTACAATCGCATATAGTATGCACATGTGTGCATACATAGGGTAGCATACTATAGTATGCGTCATGTGTGTAAACATACCTTGCATATGATGTTACATTACATGTTGTACAGTGACACATGCAACTAAATGGGATATAATAGTTATATGTGCAGTAGTGACTTACCAGGCAACTCCAAGCTCGGTGGTTGGGAGACACCCACCTCCACGATGGCAGCTAGTATTTGTGGATGTTGTTCTGAGGGTGTCCCCAGGCTGGCCAGTAGCTCCTCAGTAGGTGTGAGTGGGGGCTGGGTTGATGTCCCACCATCTGTTCTACCTTGTTCCCTGGCGATTGCATTGGCACACTGTTTTGCATGTCGTATCAGGTCTGTACAGTGTCTACGCACCTGCTGGTAGGTGTGGTTATGGCCACCCAAATCATTAACCCTCCTGCGAAGTTCCTGCCACAGGATGTCATGCTGCTGGGCATGCTGTGGCACAGGGCTAAACAACACCTCATAGTTATCATGGAGGTACGGTATGAGGGCATCATCCTCCAGGCGGCTATACGCTGGCAGGCGTGAATGAGGCATTATCTGGAAGAAATAATGATGGAGACAGGTCACAGTATCACAGAGATGTACAGAGATACAGCTGCACATACATTTGTATTAAATCTAGTACATATGAACAGTTATCATTGCAAATCGTCATGACACTGACACGACTGACATGTTTGTGTCACACATATGTAACACCCGTTGTGCATTGGATATCATCACCATATGTGTGTCACCTCATTACATTGCTCATACTCCATGTGAATGCTGTCTTGATGTGGGCATGTCTGTTTGCCTGTACTGGTGTTCTTACCTATCAGCACATGCCTGGATCTGTCCACAGTAATGCTGTTGACCTTGATGCTGTTATGTCACATATCAACACATACACTGCCTTAACGGAAATGAGCAGTGACAATGCAGACATGCACATGGAATCCTTTACATGCATGTGTTTTGCTATATACATCTACACGGCACTGTACAGCAGTTCAACATCCTGCCACTTATCGCCTGTGTTGCATATGTGATACACATGGGACAATGGCTAGTCGGACGTTATTCGCAGGGATGGTTATCAACTATATCATGTACGGGCAAGGTTTTCTAGCTGTATCCGACAGCCAATTTGCCACTACCAGGTGCATCAGTGCCACATTACTGATCCAGACAGTTAATGATACATCTACCATGCGGTCATCGCACCATGTATGACAGAGATGACATGTGCAGCTTTGATGGACAGAGTTGCATGGTAAGGCAGGAGTATGTAACATGTATGGCACAGGGATCTGTCCAGCATGTGGCGATCCTTGTAGTAGGAAGGTGGCTGTCCATGATGTATGTCTTTCAGATCAGGATATGTATGTGTAGCATGTCCAACATCACAGTGTTGCACATGTCTTTATGCAAGGTAGCCAGCATGCTGCATAGCGGAGGTGAGGATTGTGAAGGCTGGTGTCGCCCATCCACACATGGCCAATACCCCTTAAAGGTGATATGTGATCCGATATTGGTCACCCGAGTGCTGAGTATGCCTGTCCAATGATCTCCATGCTCATGGATGGCACCCTGTCATGACATGGGTGCCTCTTATGACTACCTAATAGGCCGGGAGATGTCACCAGCTCAGGGAGGTGAACTGCACAGCACCATCCCTTACACACAGTGTCCATAATATTGACCGCTGCCTAGGTAGTAGTTCATGGGTACAGGGTTATTCACCTAGCGTTGACAATGCTATTAGCAGCTGTCAGATTGTGCACATATGTCACGCACCTCACCCACAAAGCTCATTCTGTATGTTGTCCACAACACTGAGACAGCTATTCCTCCTAGCTCATGGCCATTCACATACTTACATACAAAGATGCCTCCCATTTGTCTGTGTGGTATGGGCTACAATGAGGGGGGGAGTACAAAATATTAACACTGTTTTACTGTAGCTGCCACTGGTGTGATATGCACATGTAACTCAGACACCTTTTGTAGTTTTGCTTCTGTCAACAGGCCACTGGTAGAACACTCCTGTGACATACGAAGGTACATCTAGTATACTCAGTGTAGCTGGAACACAGTACGGGTGATGATGTCCTATGACCTGTCAAAGGTATGCTATGCAGTGTGAAATCGCCCATGCTGTCATCTACATCTGTACTGCTAACATCTACGTTGATAAAGGTTCATAGACTTGCAGACCATACTCAGCAGGGTAATAGTGCAGTGCCTCCAATTATGACTGGCGTCTCCACTTGTGGGTTGCAGTGGGTTTATATTATCTAACACCATATCTGTATTGCATATTCATGCTCAGCACTTGTTCAGAACATGTAAGCACTTCATGAGCTACTAATTACTATAGCACCCATTCCAACTCATTTCCTACAAGTACACTGTCTGCCCTTACATTTCCAGCTTGCTTACAGTACAACAGCTGTTGTACACACGTACCTCACATATCTTGTGAGACATGGTTGAATATACAGGCATGTCCAAGTGACACTTACCAGTGTTATTGCCTGTCTATATGATGAATATGGCAAACATGAGGCAATAGAGCAATTGTCTCATGTACACAGTCAATGCTCACCTCCCAACATACGACACTACAGCCTGTGGGAGATGCACATATGTAGCCATGCTGGGGGTAATGCTCTCTCCAACCCAGACTGAACCTGACATTCATGTGGTGATGTTGAACATTTGCAACACACCCCACTCATCACATAGTCTCACTAGATCTCCACCACCACAGGCCACACATAGTATGACTATGACATTTGCAGACCCTCTCCATACTCTCTGTGTAGGCAACAGAGGCAGCCCCCATCACCAAACACAACACCAATTACTTATAGCCCACAGACTCATGTGTGCCCATCAACTACAGCCAATAGGGTGTTATAACATACCCAACACACCAGTCATAGGTGACTTTGTAGGCGGTCACACTGATGTCCCACTCAGCAGGCTACACAAGGCGATAGTCACTTACATCTGGCTGTTGGGTAACAGGATCCGCAACATAACCTATGCACCCATGTCACACCTCACCAGGTACAATTTGACTGTCATTCTCTATGTTAGTGTGACTGCCCTGAGATGTAACTTCCTGGACTACATGTACAGGGACATGCAATAGCTCTCCTGTCTTGTTGCCCAGAAGGTATCGCCCTAGCCCTGAGAAGCATTCTGCATTCATCCAAACTGATACCACTGTACAACGACTGAATGTTTCACTTCAACAGTTGCCTATGCTTCTGCTGTCATTTCACAGGCATCCAGTATCTGTCTGCTTTGTAACACAGGAAAACAAATCCAGGAGTGCACCAAAAGCTGAAACTCAAAAAGTTCACCAAAAACGTGTAGAAAATCCTTTATTTAAAATGAGATGCCTAGGACAGTTAGCGCTTTCACGTTGTAATAACGCTTCTTCAGACTTCAATGGCATACTAATACATAGTCAGCTTTAAATAGCGTATTGACACATCTACAACTCATTAATCTTTCAATTAGCAAAATAAAACTTATTGAGCACTTTATAAAAGAGAAAAAAAGTTTTTAAGCACTTTATGTAAACAAGAATTCATACATATATAGATATGTTTGTTATATGTTACACATCTATATTTCATAGAACATATATTAAGTTAAGTTAAAACATCCTATAAAAACCTATAGTAAAATATAAATGTGTGTGGCAGATTGTATTGTCTGCTTTGAATGACATGGTCAATGAAACACGATGCTTTGGCACAGATGACCTGCACCTGTCAGCCCTGGGATTACAGATAACATGTAAGGCTCTTGCTGCTCCTATACTGCCTGTCTTGGACAGTTTCCAATAACATATTCACCACCAGAACAGGAACAGGCAAGCAAAACCTGGGGTAATGTTACTGAATGCTTGACATCTTCATCTCTAATGCACTCAGGTGAGGCACTCCTTATATTGGACCACTTTGATATCTCTGCAGTAACTGGGACCTGCCTCTAGGCTCTGGAGAGCACACCTGCACTGACAGGTTATACGCAGACCACACCTTGCAGTCAAGTAACCAGGACCGGAACACCCACGGCGGAGGTGTGTCCATATTTCACAAGGATGTACACACCTACAGGCTGGTTACTTAGCACAATGCATCAGAGGTGATCCACGTGCAACTAACTGTGGCCAGAACTGCTATACACATTGTAACTTGCTATAGATTCCACACCATACCCCACGGTTACCGGCCCTCATTTCTTGGTGTACTGGACAGTAGGGTTCAGACAGAAACTATTGATGTGAGACTGACACTACCCCACACTTAACTGGGATACCTACTCATGTGCCGACACATTAGGCCAACGCTTTCTGGGATTCATAACCTCCACTCGGCTGGATCAACCCATACACACCACCACCAAGGCCAACAATATCCTAGACATGGACATTACCAACATGTGACTGGTGTTCCACACCTGGGGTTATCCCCTCATTGGTAGTTTCCAAACGTATGCTAATCACCCTTGTTATCCACATCCAGCACCACACCCTTCACGGAATACACAGTACAAGATTTCTACAAGGCCTACTTCAGACGTCTTATGACAGTGGTAGTAAATGTCATGACACCCGTGCAGATGGACAATGTACTTACAAATGCTGACACATACACCAGTGCACTTCATTAGCACTTACACGACTGCATGGATCATGCTATCCCAAACAGAGCCATGATGGTACCCACCAGATAACAGACACCACTCTGGGGGTCCAGTTCCATGGACATAATGTACAACAAAGGGTGGAGGCTGTTGCAAAGTGGAGTACAATCCCATGGGTGGGGTAGCTCACTGGTCAGCCTCAGTAGGAATCCGTGATCCCTTATCACATCCTCCAAAGCTAGCTACGTAGACATTACTGCGACACATTCCAAGAACTACCACAAAGCATTATGGAGGCATGCCAGTACACGATGGCAATATCCACATCTGCTCTGACATATGACGGTTAGGCAGGAACATTACAGAACTGACTGATATTGGCAACATCCTGACAGATAGGTTCAATGCTAACTTTACACCCTCTCACTCCCTACAGGGCCAAAATCTATACAGGAACAATGCAGAGTCCCTGCGGTCACAACTATGCAGTTCCAACCTGCAATCTCTAAGGTCTGGAACACAGACTACATGTGACCGTCCAACATCCCAGGCTGCGATATACACAAACCTCAGAATGACATGGCTCCCCACTTGGACACCAGATTCACTAATAGCCTTGTATCAGACATTGTGGCCCCTGAATGGTGCACAGCAACAGTTATCACACTCCACACAGGTGGCACCACAATGAACCAGAGGGACTATTGCCCTATACGCCTGACTGGACTGTTCTGCAAGGCTATGGGGCACATCATCATGGAAGTCATTCACAGAGACATTGGTGGGCTCCAGACCTTTGATGCCACCCAGGTTGGATTTGTTAGGGCCAGACCATGGCTCCTACACCTGATGGACTCCTTTGATACAGTTACCAGGGTAGTTGATGACAGTAAGGGGGTCCACACAGCCTACATTGTCCTCTCATTGGCTTTCAGCACCGTTCTCCATTCTGGCATTGACAACATACACATCGACCCCTACACCTTGAGATGTTATGCAAAGTGGCTCATAGACAAGACCCACACACTGAGGGTAGCATACCATAGTACCTACTGTAATTCAGTTACACTTGGCATACCACAGTCCTCGGTCATAGGGCCCCTCATGTTTGGTATATGCTTCCCTGAGGTGCAGGCTAGCACAGAGGGACTTTCCCTGAATAGGTTTCCAGACGACTGCAAACAAGGAGCCATGATTGATCCACCAGCTGATACAGACACCCTCCATAAAGGTGTCACTGTGACAGATACCTGGTGTCGATAACATGGCCTCAAGCTGCATGACACAAGGTGCATAGACATCCCCTTTGGATTACACCAATCACCCACTGACTATCACATAGGTGGTAGTCCCCTACATACATGTGACATGTGACATTATACGGGATCTTAGTACACACGTATATAGCACCCACTCCTTTGATAACCATATTGCCAATGTGGCGTGGATATCCTTCTACATGGCCACCCTTATCTGTAATGGGTTTGTAGCTGGAACAAAGGCACCCATTGTACCTCTATACTCCTGATGTATGACACACGTTCAAGGGTTCAACACCCCTTTTGGGGTGTACCTTACAGAACAGCAACGGCTTTACATACCACAACATTAACACACCATGAGGATTATTGACCTCCGAAGGATGACGTATGTGGCACAACTACAGACACCACAACTGTACACATTTGCATACTGCATACTCAGGGGTGACCTCTGCTGAACATACAGGGCCCATGTCCACAACAATATTGATATACTCCACATAAGCAACATAAGCAAAAGCCGCTGAGAGCAACATGCTCATGGATATGTACACAAATGCAACAATGAGTAGGACGTGCTTGAGGGATGCATTCCTGAACCAGACACTCACCATGCTTTGGAACATGATTCCTATGTACATCAAGCAGGGATACTCACTAACACTCTTCATGAGATACCTCGATGGGTGGATGGGAGACACACATGTACACCAGGGATCACTGCAGTGGCTGTACTGTACACAGGTGCAGGTAACACATGGCTCTGCTGTTCGCAGACACAGGACACTACCCTAGGGATGTGCTGCCAGTGAAAACACTGTAGTTGGGCTTACACATGGACCTGGCCAGACAGCATAGTACCTAACTATGAACCTGTGAAGCTATTACATGTCCTTTGTGCATGGATAATTAAGTAGCTCTTCCATTTCAATTAGCTATCATGCTGTTACAGTGTCCCATGACTACAAGCCATATGTATCCTGTTATTGTGTATTGTACATGCCAATAGACATACCTTTTGTTTGCATGATATAATAGTTATGCTGTGTAAACTATCTGACATATCTAACTACAGTACTGTACATTACACATATTTTAAACATTATCCCATAATGCAAAGCATACTTGCACAGCAGGACCACCTTAGGCATGTTATTCTCATTATATGCCCATACACATGCCTACTGTGACAGTATATCAACATATACTATCCCCTGCTATGACACGTACTTGTTGGACAAACCCTACCACTGACGGTGGGTGGTGTGGAATTGTTGTGTTTAAAGCCCTCATGTAGCATCCCTTGTGGTGTATGAGATGTTTACCTTGTGGCCCACAGCAGGACACACAATTTCTACAAGCGTTACTATGCTCAACAAGACATCACTAAATAATACCTTTTCCCACTTTATGCATTGCGTACACTTTAATTAATACAAAACAGGCTCTACATACACTAACATACTGAGTGTTCTACATACCTTGTTAGCATTCCTAGACTTTGTAGATATCTCTCTTATACCTTTACTGTTTAAACGGTTCTATGGTATGAGCATACGGTTTGAATGTATGGCAAGGCATCCTTATATACGTAGATACCTGTAAAATGTGGTATCTTGCCACCAGTTGGTGTTCCTGAGTAAATTATTACACGCACATCAGCTGTGCAGCTACTCCATTCGCCAATTACGTGGCAACAGTGGGGTATAATTGAATTCTCCACTTGGGCGCTGCCCTTTTGCCCTACCTTCAGGGAGATGGCTCGTATGTGTTTTGTTGTGAGGAATTGCAACTGCTATTTGGAGAGACACGGATATTTTGAATTCATGTCTCCCGTGGATTGTGTGTGATGGCTAGAGTATGTGGTTCTACATGTGAGTGTACCTGTCATCTCAACCATCTGATAAGGGACTATTGCAAACAAAACCTGTAACATTGCCGTCTGTTCCATTATACAACAGCTACGATTTCACATGGCACCATTACAAATGTGTCTCTCACAAGGTATAATAACGCTTCTGCAGATGTAATTGAGTGAATGGATGTTTGTGATGTTATTACAGTCTGTTTTGCAATTGTTTCAGGTGTGGAGGAGATATAAGTGGGTGTACATAGCATATACAGGTTTGTGGGGACTGCATTTCTACATATTCCATATATGTGTGTGGGCTCCTTCCCTAATTGAAGACCTATCATGTAGTAGACTAAAACTATGGTTGTTATGGGCTTATACATTGAGCCATTGTTAATTGGTTCCTATATAGCATGCAAGTGAGGTTGATACTTCAATACCTCCGGAAATACATCGACATGTAAGGGAATGTTACTAAATGACAGCTGTCTTGTGTATTTCTATTACAGATATTTGCACTCATTGCAGTTGTGTTGATGACTGAACCTCTTTGGCATGGGTTGCCACCTTTTCAAATGGCCATAGTGGGACATTTGCAGGACACATATCAGTGTTTACAGGCTGACACATACCCACGGTCAGTACACAGGATAGAACGTGCTTTTATCCTAAATACATACTTATTCTTGTAGCACTTTAGCTACTTATCATGTTTCATGTACCATTTACGTATTTTAGATACAGGAATAACTATTTAATGCAACTATTACATAATATATGGGGCATAATTATGTCCTATAATCTCGGACATTTGCCCTTTTTAATATTTTTTGTCAGGACACAACTGCCCAGGGAGGGGCTGTCCCTCTTAAAGTGGGACAGGTGGTAACCGTATGCCTACGGCCAGCTATGACCACACCTACCGTAATGATCTACCTCCGAGTTAGCACTAACAGACACATGATGCAAACACACACACACATTACAGCCCCACAGAAACGCACACGGCACCCTCAACACACACTTACACAGACTACAGCATACCTGGACCGCAGCACTGGCAGCGATAACTAAATGTCCCTTAACATCGTGATAATATTACTCGCGGTTCTAGTGTTCCAGTACTGTGGTCTTTTGGTTTTTAAGCCTCGTGATTACGCGTGTCGGTATGTGAAACATTCGATAGCTGGCAGTATCCTATTTATTTGTACCTCCATGGTTGTGTACATGTTGTTGACCTATCTATATATTTGCAAATGTAGGTGAATCCGTATATATCGACATATATCTCTATTATATATACATATATATATATATATCTAGAGTGAGAGGGAGAACACACCTTTCGTTGGGTGCATAGTGGTGTATACTGTTTCCTGGACTCCGCACATTTGTGTTTTAACCTGTCTGCTGTTGGTACATCTCGGGTAGCTTAGTGTTAGGTGATTGTGTACATGATTGCGTGTTCTACTCCTGGCAGTGGTTGTTTTACCCTTCAGAGCAGGCACTATTAGTACAGGGGTGAATAATGCTAGTTTCACCTGTTTTGGACATCATTGACCATGATCTGTACGATATTCAGCAAAGCTTAGCCCTGTTTCGCGCATATCCGTATAGTCATGTTTAAACAACACTCACCAGCACTTGCCAACGCATAAACCCGCTAACATGTGCTAAACCTGATCTGATGACCTGCATCCAACATCCATTATTTGTGCCTTCGGGATTACGTAACGTCCCTTGCAGGACGTGGAACCGGGAAAATGCACGACAGTCAGTGAATTTACCACCTGGGCATCTGAGATTTGTACACGTGTTATGGTGTTTTGTATGTGGACTGTACTACAGCTGTTACTCCATACTGCAATCAAATGTGTAACTCAGTTAGTTTACATATGGATGAGACCTATTAATGGTATGTCCAAGTGATGTTTAATGGATGTGCTCCAGCATTGGGAATGCATGTCACAGTGAGCCATACACTATAATGTGCTACACCTTCACACAACCATAGGTGGAGCATGCTGGGTTGACAGATACCTGTCATGGGTACTCCCCATGCTTTGCCACTACATCCCTGATTACATTATATGGAGCCCCTCATTAACACACCAGGGAATCCATGCAGAGTGTGTGGGGAACAGTGATTACACACATGGATCCCGCAATTGGCTCTGCTGCACTGAGGGAAAGTTGGTTAATCGATGTGGTGGTGACAGCAGACACTGTTTGCCTCGGTTGATGAATGGCCTCTGACAATCGGGCATGTACCTACCGATGTACCTAGGAACCTATACATACAGTATCAACATATGCTGTTAGGTGCGTGTACTGTTCAGGTGTTGACATTCCTTGTTCCAATAGCTGTTGTGTGTGCAATGGTTGAGGGCTGCCTATGTAGGATTCACACAGTAGGCCACCTATACATTACAATTTAAAGGTGGTCGTGTGTGTGTGCCATCCAGTTTACTGTGTGTGCAGGTGGAGAGGTGTGTCAGTCCATAAGGGCCTACACTGTCAGTGTATGTGCTATACGTTCCCTCTTTGCTAAGGCACGGGCATATTGGCTACTGGGGCTAGCACAGGGTGTTTGTGGTCTGAATCCCTTTGTGCTTGTGATGGCCTTGGCAATTGCAGTGGGCTGCGAGGGCCTTCAACATTATGTCCCTGCTGCAGCTGTTTCCACAGGATCATATTATGTAGCATGGCACATACTATGAAGATGTGGGCACATGTGCCTGGAGAGTACTGCAAGGCTCCACTAGATATGTCCAAGCAACGGAACCATGATTTCAGCATCCCAAACACATGCTCTATGATGATTCTGGTTTGTGCGTGTGCCTCATTATGGTGTTCTTCCATGGGTGTGTGTGCATTTCTGATGGGAGTCATCATCCACGGCTCCAGTGCATAGCCAGCATCCCCCAAAAGGTGGCCATGTGGGATGTCCCCCCTGACAAATACCTGATACAGCTGTGAGGCATGCCAGATGTGGGAGTTATGGTAGCTTCCAGGGCTGCCAGCACACACATCCATGATAATGCCCTGGGCATTGCACACGAGTGGTATCCCCTGCAGTTTATGTAGCGCCTACCATGCTCACCGGGTGATGACTTGATATGTATGTGCATGCAGTCTATTGCACCCAGTACCTCCGGGTAGTGTGCCACATGGTGGAAGAGACGCATATTGCTGGCCAACTCCTCCTGAGTTCGGGGGAAGTATATATGCTCATTGGCATGTGGTAACATGGCATCCAGGAAATGGTGTAGTACCCTGGATGCTGATGGCTGTGAGATCCCCATTATATCTCCAGTTGGCCTTTGAAAGGTACCTGTGGCTAGTATTCTCATGCTTACACATACCTTTGTGTCCACTGGGATGGGTTCCCCTCTGTTGTTTCTGGATCTCAGGCGTGGCCGGCACAGCTCAACTATTTGCTGTAAGATGTCCCTGTCCACCCTGTAACGCTGTACTTTCTCCAGATCATGTAGCCTCTGGTAGGTTACCCTTGGTCTGAACACTCTTCTCCTCCTTCGGGGCCTGCGGTGGTTGTCAGCATCATCCTCCACAACACCTTCAGTCTCTAACACATGGTGATGAATCACAGCTATGGCAGCTCCCAACATGTACATTGTAAAAGTTCCCCGTCTGTTTATACTGATGGTGCAGTGTTTGGGAATACACAGGTGTGTGTGCGGTGCCTTCACACTTTATACTATTGTTCTTTGAACACTGATGATGTCATAGGGTGTGTATGTACAATCAGAAACGAAAGATAACACTCCTCCAGCAACAGTGTAGACCAAGTAACATGAATAGAAGCTGTAGGAAGCCAATAACAAGTCCACCTTTCACAAAAATGAATTTATTATTACTCAATACACATATAAAAATATAACCAAAGTGATAAGCGCTTTCGTCACTAGGACTTCAACAGATCTAAATGTAATAAATTCAAGAGACATTAAATACACCTAGTTTGCATCATGTGACTGCTAATTAATTAATTACACATTTTTTTAAAAACATTTTAAAATGACTTTGTCTTACCAAATGAAATGTTTTCTTTTTTAAAAAACATTATAAATATACATGCTGCACATAAAAATACATAAAAATACTACTTAAACAATATTCCCAACCCACTGCTCTAAATTATATATATATATATATATATATATATATATATATATATATATATATATAAAAATGTTTGTAAAATGTAAAATCTATATTGTTACAATGTACCAGCCCTGTATTTTAATTCAGGCTTAATGCTTATATTTTCATTGAGCCCAGGATATATAGTTGAATTTAATTTGAATTGCCATTTGGATTCTGCCCTCAGCAACAAATTTTTCCAATCACCCCCTCTTATATTTTTTAGCAAAATCTCCAAAATGGCAAACTTGAAATTATTGTGGGGGTGTGTACTAATGTGTTTACTGAGCGCATTTTTATCATCATTTTTGTTTATACAATAAAGGTGTTCATAAATCCTGCAGTTTAATTTTCTTTCTGTCTTCCCCACGTAATAACAGGGGCATAACATACAGGTTGCTAAGTAAACCAAACCCGTGGAAACACAAGAGCCTGATACTAAGGGTACTACTAGATTGAAATCTTCAAGTCTAAAAAATTCATTTTCGTTAATAAAAGAGCAGTGGTCACAACAACCACATTTACGGGTACCCCTCTTCCTGGAAGTGTTTGTTTTTATTTTTTGTTCCAACAAAAATTTCAAATTGAAATCCACCTTGTATGTAAAATGTGGCTCTGGTCCCATCAACTGGAATATGTCTTTGTTACATTTTAACATTGACCAATTGTTGGAAATGATTTTCTTCACCAAATCAGCTGTTTCCCCATAGGTGATAACCATGGCCTGTGATAAATCTTTATTAACACCCCTGTTTGTTGCTGCAACTTCACTCCCTGTTCCTAATAATGGGATGTATCTTTCATTCCACAGGGAACAAACCTCGTCCTTAATGCTAGTTACTAGTTCTAGTGGGTATCCCCTATCTGTAAACATTAACACTACCTTATTAGTTTCTTCATCCAACATACTAAAATCTGAACACATCCTCACCACCCTCACCATCTGTCCTTTAATAATATTTTTCTTTATATGAAATGGGTGGTT
This sequence comes from Protopterus annectens, assembly GCF_019279795.1. Taxonomy (NCBI): domain Eukaryota; kingdom Metazoa; phylum Chordata; order Ceratodontiformes; family Protopteridae; genus Protopterus; species Protopterus annectens. Next base: position 666,353,379 of record NC_056725.1, on the reverse strand, counting down.
ACTAGAAAAGTCCAAATAGTCATTAGAGAAAGTTGGTTTTCTATATACCCGTGATGTGAAACCTTTTTTATCGTAATCTTTTGAACTGTTAGTTCCATTATGATACGAAAACACAAGATTTACATTAATAACAAATTTAATTGTAACTCTAAAGGAGTTATTTATTTAGGATTATGTGCCCTGTGTACATCATTTTATGTGGGCAAAACGGATAGATGTTTTAAGAACAGAGTGCATGAACATATTTATGCTATCCATAAACAGAATTCTTGTAATGCCTTGGCTAGGCACGTTATGCATAATCCTGGTCATAACTTTCAGTTTGTCATTATTGATTGTGTTCATGAAACTGGGCGGGGGGGTCCTATTAGCCTGAAATTGGAGGAAAAAGAAATTTTATGGCAGCTTAAACTTGATGCAAACTCACCACCAGGTTTAAATGAAATGATTTTTATAAAAGTTTGTTGAAATTGAAAGCCTTATATAGATAGTGTATTGCATATTGTATTTTATATGGTAACATGCTTCTGCAACAAAATTTGGTGTATTATCGTCTTACATTTAATACTTGGTATTTATATAGATGGGCTCTTTAAAAGTTCCTCATATTCAATTTAATTAATTGAGTAATTAATCAATTATGTTTTTTGATGACATCAGAATGTATTGTATTATATAAAGAGTGTACTAGGATGTTTTTTTATCTGAAGAAGTTTACAATTTGCCAGTAAACGAAAGCGCTAATTTATATTCACAGTTGCCAGTGTGGTCTGTCGTTAGTTATTGCTTAAATAAATGACAGTTTTGCTGAACTTGTTTTGACTTTTTTGATAGAGAATCAAATTAACATGTTGCATTTGGGTTGTAATATAGTGAAGAAATAGGAAGAGCATTAAAGGCCTGTATGATGATGTGGTTAGAACACAATCCTAATGTCCACGTTAACCTGTTTACTAACACTTGCTGTGTTCATAACATTTACTTTACAAATGTTGTTAAACTTTATATTTTCAAGTATTATGTAAGTACTCCACTGTATGTAAGTCTTTTAAAAAGTTTTATTTTTTGGTCCTAGAGTTAGTTCCAAAAGATTTGAGGAGGGGCAACTATAAGAACAAAATTCTTAAAAGAGAAACTTTCTAGCAAGTTGAGATGCAAGCAGACAAATATCCTGGTATCAATGAAAGCATCTGTATGAAGTGATTTTTAGAATAGTACATTTGTTAATACTGTCTGGTTTACATACAAAATTGTCATTAATTAAATGTATTCTATAGACTGAATTAGAACTGTTAGTTGATTGGTTAAGTATTTAAGTGGTGATTTTATACTAAGTGCATTTAAATGTGGTTTTTACTGCACTTTTTATTCTGATGAAGTCTTTGCACGAAAGCTCTAAATCTTTGTGAATAAATTAGAATTATTTTACTCATGGTGTTTCTGCTGCCTTCCAGTGAATGTTTTTTGTTATATATTATATAAGATCATTTTGTTATATTTAATAATAGCATTATCTTCCCTAGACATAATAAACTCCTTGTAAAAACACTATTCTAGGGCTTTAATCTCCTTCAATAACTGAATATATAAACATTTTGAGAATGAGACAGAATTTATTCTGCATATATTTTCTGAAGATAATAAATCAAGTGCAGAATTTTGTTTATTTTTTAGATACCTAATCAGATATACATTTCATTTGTATGAAGTCTGACATTGTACAGTTTTAAGGTAATGTGGCTGATATTTATAGTACTTTTTTGGACTGTAAAGTATGCTAAATAACTGCCGGAAGAAGTAGTGAGATTTCAATAGCAAATATATTGTTTTCAATGACATATACTATCAAAAATAGGAATTGATATGAATTTCAGTATGAAAACATAAGTCTTCTACAGTAAAACATTATTTCCAGGATAAGGAATCTAAATATGTCATAACCTCACAATGCATTTATATCATGAAACATAGTGCCAAATGTACATCAAATTCTCTGAGTCAAACTGTGACAGTGCAATGGACTGTTAATATTATGTGACAAAATAGAAGCTTAACAGAAAGGTGATAAGTTTAAATGAATACACATGTACAGCACATTTTATACACAAATAACCACTTTCACTTTAAAGCCCAATAAGTCATTTTAATTAAGAATACAGCTATTTTATATAACATGAAATATTACAAGATGCAAAAAATGGAAAGGAAAATATAAAATTAAAGGCATTTACACTAATGATAGAAAATGTATACTTGAGAAACTAAATATAAACATTTTGGTATCATTTACAGATGTGGACTACCTCATCATTGCAGGGAAAATTATATGTGTAGAGTTGGAAAGGATATCCCTGGAACTGAATCCTGGGAAATTTATTTATTCTTCATAAATGTGATATTCTGAACTTACTCAAAATCCAATCTGCTAGCTGTTTAAGGCATCTGTTCTTCATTCCCACAAATGAGTATTTATTCAGTAATGCTAAAATGTTTAGAGATTAATCATGCCATATTGTTCATTGGTTGTTTTTGTTTTTACTTCTTAGCACCTATTTAGTTACATTTCTGCATCTCTGTCTGTATTATTTTGTTGTTATTTAGTCATCCTCAGTGAATCCAACATAAAGTGCTACATGGACTAAATAATAAAGAAGTATACAAATGTCATCTTTACTTTGTACAACTGATCATTCCATTACTGTCATTTTCCATTACTAACAGGGATATTTAGCATAACAAGGAGGATTACTGCTGAATGCCACAGTTGGTGGCAGGTAAGGTGAATGTAAAAGATCCCATGGCATGTACTGAAAACAGTAGGGGTACTTTATTAAAACTTTAGAACAACCACACCACACAGTCTACAAATTAAAATATCACCAGCTACATAAAAGTAGGGCATACAACAAAAAAGAATACTCAAGATATTCACCAGTGATTGTCGGTTAGCATAATCATTAAGATGTTTACATCACAGATGCAAGATACAGGGTTTGATTTTTGCCTTTGAAAGGGAAATTGGCTAGGCTTAAAATGGCTCATAAGGGCAGGTAGCCAAGTACTTATTTATGAACCATCTAATATTTCTTAAATACATTAGTTTTCCAACTTTTTCAGTCACCTTCTCTTCATCCCACTTCTTATTACAGAGAATGTTTCTGCAGTTCACTACCATCTGATACAACTAATCAAGGCAATAACCTTATCCAAATTCTGAACTTCTTTACTGAAGGATTAATTTGCCCATAAATAGCATTATCTACTGAAGACTTAAGAAAATAGTTTCTTAAACTATCTGCTAACTTTTCCAGGAAAAAAAAACTGAATTCCTGTTAAAGAGTTAAAAAATAAAAATAAAAAAAATGCTGAACCGATTTTCTTTTCACACATCCAAGTATCAAGGACATTCATTCTTCATTAGTAGTTTTTTTTTTTCTTGAAAAAGGCTTCACAGAAAGACTCCAGTGTGTGAATCCTGCCTGCCCCTTACCTTCCTATCAAGAAAACACTTATTCTTCTTCCCACCTAGAACTAGCCAACTATGGAGGGTATACAATTTCTTTAAAGTACCGCTATACCACAAGTTCTTCTTCCCAGAATGTTGCTGACTCTCTTCTTTTAACAATTCAACTTTCTCCTGTATTTATAGTTATAGCCATCCTTCCATACCCTCTTGATCATCGCAGGAATATATAAGATGAACGCTGCATAATTAATCTATAACACGCTCTGTAGTAACCCACCACTTCCTGAAACAATTACAATATTTTCTTTAATGCAAGGAATGTAAATAGACTATAGGTTACATCATATTCAACCCCTCATTTTCTTTATTATCACATAACACCCCTCTTTTTATTGGGTTCAAATGAGATCCCCAAACTGCAGTTAAAATAAGCCCATTAGCTCAGCTTCAAATTTATTAGAAAAAGTATAAACCAACCCATAATTCCCCAACTTGCATAATAAAATTGAAGTCAACAAATATACCTTTCCACACAACCCCCCAACATCCATGCTTAATACCCAATACTTCAACATTACCCTGTTTGATAGTGATAGTTGCATTCATGTGATCTGTTTTCACCTCCAACCCTGACTCCCTTATAATGGTCTGTAAAGTCTTCATCATGTCATCTGATCTACTCTACTCCCTCAACACAATTTAAATCATCTGACTAAGATAGTGATAGGGACAATACAGAATCATGATCAGTCTCCCACGTCTCACATCTCATTATCTTTTTAAACTTATGAATTATTGCACACAGTCAGTCTAATAAGCAGAGAGCTAAGACTACATGCCTTCCGTATTCATTCAACAATTTAATCCAGTCTCCTAAATAAAACACTTCCCAAAATTTTCCCCAAATCTAGTCCTTTAAAATTATTAACATAACACCAAAATCAAAATTATTAAATGTTCTTCTTAGATTGCCCCTTAAAACTGCATTCTTATTCTCCTCCTTAGTATCGTCTTAATGTATCTCAATAATGACACATTCAATGTATTCTTCCCTTTTGAAACACCAAAAATTAAATGTTCATCTACCTTAAAAACCACCACATTCACTCTAAACTATATTACCTTGATAAAAATCGATCTTATAATTAGTATCAGTCCTTGCCAACGGTTTCCAATCATTAACTACTTCCTTCTGCTTCCTCTAACAAAGAAATGTAATCACACCTACTATACATAACACTCTTGCAACACTTCTCTCAATACCTTCTACTACTCATCAGGTATCAATTTATAGAATCCATAAGAGAACCTGACCAGTCATGGTGGACTTTCATCACTGACCATAGCTACAACTTTCTTTATTTCTTCTTTCATAATATCCAGTAGCTATCTTTTATTCATTTTTCAATCTACTATTCCTAAATGCTTTGTATCCCCACCATACTTCTACAATTAAACTCTTCCCTTTTATATAAATTTTGTAGAAGATACTCCATTTCTGCTGGTGTCACCTTGTTCATCAAACATACCCCATTACCACAGCTTGCCCATGTAACATGCTTCTTTTGAACTTTCTTTCCCAATAAAGAATTAAAATCTTCATTCTTTCCAGAGGCCATACATTTCTGATCTCTCTCAGCCATTCTCACATTTTAAATTCATTCTCCTCACATAACGAATTTGCTCTACTACATGCTTCCATTGTATCACATCTATAGTATTGTGAAATTGTGCCACTTTCCCCAATGTACAGTTAAGAATAATTACTGAGAAACACTTTCTTCTGTTCTGACTTTTCTGTGTTACGTATTCCTTCTTAACTTTATCTTTATATGCCTTCCACAGGTCAGACCAGGTATCATAGATTGTTCATCATTCATACCTAAGTGATCTTGCTAATCTTTTATTATATATGAATACCATCTGGATCTCAATAAAAAGAAGCCATTAGCCTAGTGGGACTAACCCTGTCAACTAAGTATAAATAAATCAAAATATTGTTAAATTCCTTCATGCTTAAAAAAAAAATATATAAACTTGACTTTGAATAAAGTTTTTCTCACATTCTGTCCAACAACCCCTACTCATCTGACACAGAACTGCCTTATAAAAAGTAGAACACTCTGGCAGTTAACTCAAAACACAAATACTTGTGGCAGTCTGGATAGAAAAGTTCAAATACCAAGATGAAAAATCCCCATCTTGGTATTTGAACTTTTCCTTCCAGGTTGCCACAACGGAACAGCCTTATGACTGGAAATCAAGAATCAACCAGTCATGCATTTCTTTTTGCATCTATATCACAACTTTGAGCATTTAGATTGTCAAATGCCTAAACGTCGACACCTAAATGTCGAAAGCTGAAAACCACGAACGACCAATTACGCAAATTATTTTCCCCATGAAAAAATTTGCTTGGCCAAAAAAAAAAATTAAAACCCTAACCAAGTGGTGGGCTTCACCCCCACACTCCCTGATGTGGGGGGGCTGTGCCCCCCCACCCTCCTAACTAAATATACCAACTCCAAGATCGCTTTACATTGGGAAAAAGGGCAAATCTTTGATGATGGCCAAGCAAATTTTTTTTCCCTTGGAAAAAATTTGCGTAATTAGCAGTTCGAGGTTTTCAGAATTCAACATTTAGTTGTCGACGTTTAGGCATTCAACAATCTAAATGTTCGACGACATGATAGGATCCTTTTCTTTTCTTAACCTTTACAGTTCAAATAAAATAATCAATTTGTTTATAACTGTCTGCCCTTGGATATGACTAACCATCCTGCTCAACTGTGGAATGCCGGCCTCCTTAAAATATCCTGCAGCAATCTATTTCTTTGTTTATATTTTGCACATCTCTTTTTTTAAATGACAATTAAAGTCTCCTGCACAAATCAGAAGAATATTCATAGTAAAATATCTCTCATATTTTCAAATAGCTCAACCCTACACCCTATCTGCTGTAGACATGTCTGCATTGCACAGCCTCGATTTGAATTTTGTCACTAACAATCTTTAACCAACAGTCTCCTTGAAACTATAGTGCAATCTCTAAATCTCAGTCCTGACCTTTTCATAAGTAATATAGCTACAAAAAGAGCATTCCCCAATACCAAAAGACAATATTAATGTACTGCCCCATAAAATTGCAATATTTCCTCTCTCAAAGGCAGAAATATATTTTATTTTGTGATAAACACACACATCTACATCTTCTTCTATAGTCAAATGTAGCACAGCAAATTTTCTGAAAGACATTCTCAAAATATACACATTTGGGTATAAAAGTTTCCAAGGTGCCATCATTTTTTTTTTCAGTTTGACTTTAACAGGTTCCTTCATTTTCCTTTTCTGTGTTACTACCTTCCCGCCAAAATATTTAATCCTCCCATCATATGTCTCTTCCCACTTACTCTACAAGTTGACATATTTATTTGGAAACAAAATTCCATCTGCAACTGATTCCTTCTACATCATAGCCTATATCCTCATAACCCATAATGGGTGGCCGTGGTGGTGCAGTGGTTAGCATTGCCACCTCACAGCAAGAGGTTCTCCGGTTCGATCCTTGGCTGGGGTGCCTTCTGTGTGGAGTCTGCATGTCGTCCCTGTGGTTGTGTGGGCTTTCTCCGTGTGCTCCGGTTTACTCCCGCATTCCAAAGACATGCTGTAGGTGGATTGGACACTCTAAATTGGCCCTAGGCATTTGTGTGTATGTGCCTACTGTGGAAGGTTGGGTGCCAAGGTGGCAATTTGACACCATAAAACTCCACTGCTAATCATGAGGTGATCTGCTGTGGTGACCCCTAACCGGGAAAAGCTGAAAAGAAGAAGAAGATCCTCATAACCCATAATGACAGCATGGAATACATCATTATGTTAGTTATCTTAATTCAGCATCTGTGGTATATCATGTAGGTCTTCATTTCACTCCTCCCATTCTAAAATTATACATTTATGGCCATCAAGTAGCACATTTCATATAAGATCATGTTCATAAATGTATACCTTCAAATATACCTCTCACCTGTTCAGAATTTTGTAGAATGTACAGATTTTTTGCCCCTTATTATTGCTCTGTTCCTTATAAAATTTTTGGTTTTCTGACAACTTGTTTAAGACAATAATGACAGACATTTCAGCTTCAGGTTCATATCCTTCAGAACATGTATCTTAATGTAAAACTTTGTATTCTAGTAACTTTCTAAGCTTATAAGAGCAGCATTTAAAATCCAGTCCTGGTTTTTGGCATTAGTCCAACCATTATTCTTAGCTTTGTCCAGATTATTTGCACTGAGAGGTTGAGATGAACACCTACAAATGACCTTTCTTATTGCACCTTGCATATTCAGTTTCACAGTTATTTTTAGTGTGCCACAGTTTGCTTCTCATCTTTTTTATGACAGGTCTTTATCAAATGATCTTGCAAATCACGAAAATAAAACCCTTTTGATCACTATCTGTAGTGAACTGTATCTCCCTCATCTATTCATTATGACATTTTTAGGCAAGTGACTGACTACATCATATTCATTTTGTCCAGACTAACAACCCATCCCCTGTCAAGAAGTCAACAGAGTCCCCGAGTTTGTGCACAGAGTATACCCATGTCTCACTTAATGCTTGTCTTAGTAATGAATTAATAATTCAGGTAGTGTGAAACTGAAAAGTAACTCTCTTCCCATTAGTGTTTTTTAAAGAATCATCACATCTGGAAAAAAAATTCTTGTGAGAAGCACTTTTTGTCCAGAACAGAATGCAGTCCAAAATGGCACAAATCCTTGCAACCATTGAAGATGCAAAATGTAAGATGACTTCTACTTCACAGAAGAGAAGTTTCAACACATAATGTTCCTTTACATGCACTTTTAAGAATGTGATTTATTTAATCAAATGATGAAAGTGTCCAGAAGTAGGCTATATAGTTGAGATAGACCTGACCCTCAGAACAAGAATGAATGCCTACAGACACAGACATATTTAAATGCAAAATTACTGACAAGCCAGTGGTAACACATTTTTCTTAGTATGATCATTTTGTATAGAAAGTGTCAGTTATGCTTTTTTGAGGGCATTTCTATACACCTTTGGAAAGAATAACAAATTATTTTGTATCTCAGTCAGTAGTTTGAACTTGAATCTTGTTTTAATGAGACATTGTAGGACTAGAACTATTTCCTTCTGAGCAACCTACAATGGACACAAATAAGGTGTGCTAAAGGACTAGAAATGCTTGTTGTTCTGGTCATGCATGATACTATGATAATTATACCCTGAATTCAAAATGTTGACTATCTCAGAAAGTTAATTGCACGTGAAGGTTTTTGTGGTTTTTGTATTGTTTACACTCATGTTTTATTTATGATGACAAGAGAGTAGTTGTTACCCCATAAGGTAACATTCTAGTCAAAACACTAGTAAACACTCAAGACAGCCTTAATATTCTAAAAATTTTAACAGCAAAACAAAACTTTGCTCAGTCCTGCTCTTCATATGTATCTGTCAGAACATTAGACTGATATGTTAACACAGTGTGTGCTTTATCTCTGTCTGTGTCTCTTTCAGTGAGGTAAAACACAGCTTTGTAGTGTACAAACCATACACAACATCCAATCATCTATTCTAACCCTTGTTTCTTGTTTTTTTTTTTTTTTTAATTTTTAGTCCCCTCAGACTTCATGGTACAGGCCTAGCTCCCAGTGCCATATGTTCACCTGTCTACCCCAGGTCTACCAGCCATCCTCCTACCACCCCGGACTATTCTGGTATTTGCTGGGGCAGGTCATAAATCCTAAGGACATCCTGGGAGCTCAACTGTTAGTGATTTTTTTCCCTTTTGTATATCCTCCCCACTCCTCATTAACTATATCCAAGGGCAACTATGTCTATGGACCACACTTTCTCTTAGGGAGAATTCACCTACCCAGAACAGGCACACCCATCTCTCCATGCTGCTCCATTACTAATTTGTCCACTAATTGAACCTGGGTCATCTGGGCCATAGTTAGGGCTTTATTCCTCTGCATCACCAGAGCAGCTTTCTAACACAATATCTTATTCTCTTTGGTTGTTCCTAATTTTTCATAACATATCACATCACAAAAACGTGGACATTACTGCAAATTCACATTTTCTGTTAACCAAAACATCTGTCTCACAAAGAATGCCTATTTAAACAGACTAACAAATTGTAAGTTAGAATTTCTTTTTTACCTTCTCATTGTTTAACTAATCTCCCAACCTATGTATTTATTGTGATTTATTTTCCTATTACATATTAGAGTACTTTCTTGAGAAGTTGTTTTCTCTGTGAAGTGAACACTGACTCTAATGCAACATAAACAGCCTTTAGTTTTATGGTAAGCCATAACCTGGTGGCTAGTTACACACTTGTGCTGTGTGTTGGTCTCTAAGGTATAGTTGTCATACTAGGCATTCAAGCTGCACACTTTATTTCTATACTGATATTTTTCATATGTCAGTTTTAACAATGATTAAGAAATGATGTGGTTTCTCTTCCCTTTCTAGGCATGAGTGGGAAGTAAATCTGTATGTCTAATATTACTAATTTAATAACTCCTGATAAAGGTCTACAGTTAACTCAAAAGCTTGAGTAATTGTAAAATGCTTGTTTTATCACCTCTGCATTAGAGTGTCTTTGTGACTTCTAACAAACATTCCAAATGCTTTCACCCCATATGCATTCCAAGATGATGTATCTTACAATTCTAGAAGCCTGTGATGAACCACAGGAAGGGCTGACTTACTTTAAAACATACTTCAAATAAATGTTCATTCCCTAAATGTATAATTACTCTTATTTACTTACATCGCTAGAACCTTGAACACATTGCTTCAGAATAAATGTCTAACAGATATAGCCTCATCTGAAACTAAATGGTCATGATGCTAGCTGGATTGAAAATCCTTGGAAACAAATTGTTACCATTTAACTGCTGCTGCATTGGCTATTTCCCCGCAGTGTACTTGAATGCTACCATCATCTGTTTGTCAACAACAAGCCATCTGAGTGTATGAAGATGTAAACAACCATCTGCATCAGCCCAATACTGCTCATCGCCTAACTGAAGCATGTCCACCTCAGAGGACATCTCCAACTCAAGTACTTCCACATTTAACAAATGGTGAAGTTGCATGCTGCTTTAGCAACTAGAGTATAACTAATAATGATTGAGATTTCTATTTGCCAGTATGCATCTCCTGTGAAAAGAAGCCATTGACCTAGATGAACTAACCCAATCAACAATAGACTAAATAAATATATATATAAAATTTTATAATACTTCATAATGAAAATTCATGTCAGTTGTGTGGTCACCCCCCCCCCCCCTTACATATCCTAGCTCCAAGACTGCAATAACACAGAGAAACAGCAAAATGTACTTCAGAGAATATTTTTACATATATATATATATATATATATATATCGCTATATGGATTCACTTCAGAAGCTCGAAATACTGAAATCCCGAATTTCAGTATCTTGAGCCTAAGAAGTTGAATCCACAAAACAACGAAAAGCAAAAACCGCGAAATTTAAAACCTCAAATACCGGAAGTTTTGAATTTCATGGTTTTTACTACACACACACACACACACACACACACACACACACACACACACACACACACACACACACACACACACACACACCATCCACCACACAAACGCACACAATCACTCTACTACATGAAAGCAGGGGGGCAAGCCCCCCACTCCCCATCCTACTTAAATATTCTCACTCTGAGGTCGCACTACATACAAACACACACAAAACACCACCACACAAGCTACTTTCTCTTCGCACACACACATTGCAGCAACAAGACACACTGACATACACCACAGCCCCTACCCAAACCCCTTAACACACACACACACACACACACACACACACACACACACACACACACACACACACACACACACCATCCACCACACAAACGCACACAATCACTCTACTACATGAAAGCAGGGGGGCAAGCCCCCCACTCCCCATCCTACTTAAATATTCTCACTCTGAGGTCGCACTACATACAAACACACACAAAACACCACCACACAAGCTACTTTCTCTTCGCACACACACACATTGCAGCAACAAGACACACTGACATACACCACAGCCCACACACACACACACACACACACACACACACACACACACACACACACACACACACACACACACACACACACACACACTTACCTGAATACATGACCATAGCGGAACTTTAGAAGCGCGAAATTCAAAACCTCTGGTATTCGAGGTTTTGAATTTCACGCTTTTAAACTTTCGCTATTATGTAGATTCGACTTCTTGGAGTCAAAATACTGAAATTCGATATTTCAGTATTTCAAGCTTCTGAAGGGAACCCATATATATGTATGTATGTATATATATATAATATATATATATATATATATATATATATATATATATATTTATGGATCTAGGACTCTCCATCGAACACGTTTCACCGAAACGTAAATCACTGAACACACTTTTGCGAAAGTGCATTTATCGACAATGCACTTTCGCAAAAAAAAAAATTATAAAATAAAAGACTACTTACGTTTATGTGGGGGGGGCATGTGGCACACCCCTCCTACTTTAATATTCTCACTCCAAGATTGCACTACAGTGGGGAAAAGGGAATATTCTCTTAACCCCACTGTACCATGATCTAACCAACAGTTTAGTTGTACAATGTATACCACATGTTGATGTACAATTAAATCTACATGCAAACAACTGTTTGCTTATTTACCTTCTGGTGAAAGTGCATTTTCGCTAAAATACACTTTTGCGAATTTGAGCTCGCCCATTTACGTTTCCGTGAAATGTGTGTTCGATGGAGAGTCCTAGATCCATACATATATATATATATATATATATATATATATATATATATATATATATGTGTGTGTGTGTGTGTGTGTGTGTGTGTGTCTGTGTGTGTGTGTGTGTGTGTGTGTGTGTGTGTGTGTGTGTGTGTGTGTGTGTGTGTGTATTTATCAACATTTTATTTTATATTTATTTTGTGACTTAAAGTTAGCTCAGCTGTAACTATTTGACCTTGGTTTGTTTTTTTAATGTGTGTTTTGGCTTACTTGCTCTGCTTTTGAGCTGTAATCATTTTATTTTATTTTATCTTCATCATCTGTAGCAATAAATCAGTCATAGTGTCTTAGCCTGACTGTGTTTGCCTTCCCAGCATTACTTAAGAGATTGTCCCTCTCAGCAGTCACCTTGTAAGACTAAAACATAATTCAGGTGTAGCTTTTTAATATGAGTTTGTACCCTTAGGGGATTATTATGTACATTTTAAATAGCAAACAGATATTTAGTGAATGGGTTCTCAGAGTCATAACAGTCAGAGACATATAGACTTCAGGGCATAATCCAAAACATTCTGCTTGTGTATGTGCAATGGCAATAATGTGTAGATGTTTTACTTTCATTTTTAATGTAAGATCTGAAGACTTTTCTGTTGAAAGGGAATGGTTTAGCAACTGAATTAATATCTGTCGTTTTCCTAACCAAAAAGCTAGCTATTTCTGTATTTTACTTATATTTGTTTACTTATTAGCCTGGTTCTTGAAAAAAGAATACTGCATACACTATAGTATAATTTTGTTTTTAAGGGGGCTTTAAAGCAGGAAGAATATAATACCCCTTTTTTATGAACTGTGCCTTGCACATTGTTAATATAGGTTAACATTAGCATGCAGGCATACTCAATGAATGACATCATTGACTTTTTAAATAGTTCATTTTACCGCTAGCAGTTACAGATGACAGTTGTACCACTGACTTTCCTATCCTTTAGCAGTATTGAAGCCAAAGTACAACCTACATGTATTCCCCACTTTAACACCTCTTAGCTTTTTCTGATCCCAGTCAGCAACTGCCTCCAGGAAACCTGTTTTACAGCCTTTGGGACATGCAAATTAAGCAGCAGTCCTCTTCTTGCTATCACCATCGTAGATGTAATCACTTAGCAACAAGCTCACAGCATGCAGCCATTGTCTTCTCATTCACTGAAACATGGCTTTCACTAGCTAACTAACTCCACCGTCCTGACACTCACCAACTAGACACTTGATTGGACTAAAGCTCTGTAGCCTAACAGAACACTATTCCCAACATTAAATAAGAATCATTTCCCTTCCCCGCTTTGCACTGATCCAAAGCACTCAGCCTATTTAACATTATAATTATGTTAGGGTTTTTAAATCCATGAACAATCAGTACTGTTTAGAAAAGTTCTTATTAGAGCAAAAGCATTCATCAAATGCATGACATTACTATATTATGAAACTGGGTATAAGAACCAGAAACTAAAAAGTACTTTAAAAGAAGGACTCTGCAGCACTTTTTTCTAAATCATAGCAGTATACTAGTTATATCCTTCAGTTAATTATATCCAAGACCTGCCTAAAATTAAGGCATTGTCCTGAAATAATGCATGGGGTATACAGAAACTGCTTTTACTGGGAACTAAGAAATATAAACTCTCTGACACTGAGTAACATTAACAGAATTCTTAAATCTAGAAGTCAAGATTTTTGCTCCCTGTACTTGTGAATGTTATACAAACAAAACTGGGGCTTTCAGAATCACTTTCCATATATGTTGAAGGTGAACTAAAGAAAGCGATTCCTATGACTGATACTATATTGAAAGATACCATGCATTTTTTGAATGATATCAGTGAGTATACTACCGATAATGATGTGTTTTCTCTCCTGATGGTTATCATCGATGTCAAGAACGTATTCACCTGTATACCGAATGACTATGGTATAGATGCTATAATGGAGATTTTATTACATCGAAGAATTTTTTCTGGTGTTAAAATTGATATAGTTTGCACTTTCTTAGAACTTATTCTAAATAACAATTTGTTCTTATTTGGTGAACAAATCTTTTTGCAGAAATGGGGTGTCTCTATGGGCACCCCATGTGCAAATTCCTATGCAAATCTTGTCATGAATTTTTGGGAGTCTAATCATATGCACATTAGTCCCTATAATGATAGAGTAAAGCTGTATTGATGATTTGTGGATGACGTGTTTATGTTTTGGGATGGGGACCATGATTCTTTGCTTCAGTTTGTTAATCAGAGTTGACTACTCATTTTTTGAAGTTTACTGTTACTAGCTCCCATGAATGGGTTGATTTCTTGGATGTCTCTATACATAAGACTCAGGATGGAAATGTCAGTACTACATTATTTAGCAAACCTTGCTGGCGGAATGGGCTTTTGAGTTATGACAGCATGCACCCCCGCCATATTTTTCCAAATATTGTTAAAAGTCAATACTTGCAGATTCAAAGAGTATGTAAAGGAAGTATGACTCTTGATTCAGACATGCAAAAAATGAGGAATATGTTTTTAGATAGAGGTTATAAGAAGGATATGATACAGAGGAAATATATTAACACATGATAATAACATACACTCTGAAGTTACAACTGTGTCCCCCTCTAACAATAATGTACAGACACGAAATAAGAAATATTTCTCTTTTACCACAAATTATATCAGTAATAATAAGGTGGTAGAAAATATTATTTCTAAGTATTGGCCCCTTTTGGTTACCAATGATTCCACAGCCAGGATTATAGGTGAGACTCCACACTTTACATTTCGCAATACTGCCAATTTAAAACATTTGTGTAAAGATGTGAGAAACAATTATTGCATGGAAAGTAGGAAATTAAGTACTTATGCATGTAGGAAATGTAAGTTTTGTAATGTTTTATACACTCAACAAATATTCACGTGCCCAAATACTTCATTCAGATTTGAACCAAGGTTTTATGCTGACTGTGATAGTATGCTGACTGTGATACCACTAACTTGGTTTACTTGGCTACCTGTGATACATGCACTTGTTATTGTGTGGGTAAAACCACTCAGAGGTTGAAGGAACGTATTAGTAAACATCTCGATGAAATACGTAAAAAGAATTATATGAATGCACTGGCTAAGCATGTGATGATATTCCCAGAACATCGGTTTCTTTTTAGAGTCCTACAACCAGTGTATGCTGGTGTTAGAGGGGTAATACCAATAACTTTCTTGAACAAAAATAACTCCATTGGATTTTGAGGTTTTAAGCACATAAATATCCAGGGCTAAACAGCAGCGTTTGTATTAAGCCTACATTAAAGGGACGCAGGCTGAAGAAAGTTTAAGTTTTGTACTCTGTATTTTTAAATTCTAATTGATTTTTATTGTTGTAGGTTGATGATTGGTTGCTTCAGTATATTTAAACTGATGGTTTTTACTTGTTTTAGAAGATCTGATGAAGTGTACTTGATACGCAAAAGCACTTGTCTTGGTTCTAATTAAATGTTTTTATCGCCGTGGCTGTCCTACTGGTGTTTTATTATCTTCTTTGCCTATTTTCCAGCTGGGACACTGGGTTTTTGTTGGTGAGTTTGTTTTTATTTTAATGCATGTCTTATCGTGACAGACTTAAAATGTTAAATAGACTGAGAGGCAAATTGATTGTGGTATTCAAACATGAAAAGATCCCTTCTTTTTCACTGGTTTGGCCTTAAAGTTTCATAACTATATGGGCAAAGAATACGTTACAATTGTAAAAAAGTATAAGCACTACTATGTACATGTTTCTGTCATGTGGTCATTAAGTACTGCAACAAAATCCTATACGACCCCAACCACATAAAACAAAGTTCAACCCTGTCCATATTCAAGCACAACTTAGATCTATGGATGGGAAACAGAAATTTACCACAGGACTGCCCCCGTACTACTAATGGACAGGTGCAGCTTCCCCTAATTGATCTATGGTATTATCCCAGTTACTCTCATCTGGGTTAATATATATAATTATATAATTATTAACTATGGGTGAGTAAGACCAACCTCTAAACAGATGGGATATGTTATTTCGTGCACAAAGAGGGAAATTGGCTAGGCTTAAAATAGCCCACAAGTACAGTTAGCCTAGTACTCACTTATGAACCTATGATGTTAAAGACTTTAATACCTTGGTAAGTTTTAAGAAACGTTTTAACAATTTTATGAAAATATTCAGTTCAGGAGTTGATCTTTAGCAGGCTTACATAGACTTTTGTCCCATTCTGCAATGTGTGATGTCACTGGCTGGAAATTTTGGAAGACTATTTTGCAAGTAATAAATTGCATTTAATTCTGTCTTAAGGTCCTGCTCTATGTAATGTTTTGTGGTCAAGATTTACTCTCTTCTATCTGATGTACTGCAGCATTACTGTTTTGGTCTGTGTTTGTATAATTTTATATTTAGACATTGTGGTACAGCTTCAAGGTATCCACACCTCTACATAGGAACATTTTAGCAACTGTATTTGTTTGCTGGCTGTTGTTATTTTATTTACTTCAGTATTGTCATTATCTTTCCAGGTATTTGTAGATACTTCATCATATTCAGAAGGCTGTAAGATGGGTTTGCCGGTATAACATCTATCTGCTTGTATCAGTACTGGTTTATTATTCAACCTAATAATGGTGAAGTTTGATCATTTATGTCTTTAGTACAAACTAATCCAGGGATTTTTAGAACATTCTGCTCAATACATTCAAATTACTCTAATATCATGCCCAGTGATTCTACTGCTTGTAATAAATGCAATTATTTAGTAAAACAGTATGACGTAATCAGGATCCAGTGTACTTCTTAGCAGGTAGCTATCTATATCAATTTTAATTGCCAGAATGTGTTATGATAGTACCTTGTCTTTCAGTAACTCTCCTTTAATACATCATAAAACCAGTGATGCTGAAGGACTTAGCTTTTATGATTGTCATCCTTAAGCTAGTTTCTCTTCCAGCCTATAAATAATTTTCCTCAGGTTTAGTCAATAAAAAGTCTCAGTGTTGTAGACAGTGATGTCCTGCATTATCTTGGAATCAGTGAAGTTCCTAAATAGTTTAACTCAGGTGCTCCCAAATAGTGATACCAGCAACATATTGCAGAGAAACAGTGAGTTACTGCTTCACTTTCTTTTACTAGTTTCTTTCTGCTATCATAAGCTCAGACAGTGCTATTAGTGAAATAACTTGTTGAGATTTGATATGTATGCTTTTGAGGTTTCCACTTTTTCTCTGTGGGTAGAGATGAAGTCTATTAAATATTCTCAAATGGTGTGAATTGATGCCACTTTTAATGGAAGATTTGAACTTGATTAAAGTTTATCACATCATTGAGGAAGACTGACACAACCTATTATACTGAATAAAGCTTCATGAGCAGTTCCACCTTATTCAGTTTTTCATCATGGAGAAGGATATCTCATCTTCTGGATTTATCTACCACAACCTGAGTAAGCTTGGCTAAAGCTTTAATATCCATTGTGTAGGTTAAATAATTTCTGTGTTTTGCAGTAGCTGACTTCCTCAGGAAGTAAACAAGTGTTTATGACAATCCAGAGCTTATTTAAACAATCCTGTCTTGGTTTGTGATTCAAGATATTTACTGTTAAAAACAGGTGTGACTGCAAGTGAGAGTGAGTAAAGGAATTCCAGCTTTTGGCTAAATTTCAGAACTTGTATGGTCAGAGCAACAACTTTACTGCACTTAATTTAGCATTTAGTTGAATATTGCTTGTGTGATATTTCTCATAGAAGTTGATTTAAGTTCTCTTTGAATTCTGTGGTAACTAATTTTGATTATTCTTTCCTTTTACATTTTTTATTCATTTGCAGCTGAATATGGCTTTCTTAAATGAGCATGGCATTAATGATTTTCTAAGCCACAAATATCTTGTAGAGTATAATAAATGCTATGTATATTTAAAGGTAACACCTGGTAACACGTGTGATATGCATTCTCCATGTCAAAAGTTGGATGATTTGCTTACCATTAATAGTAAATCTTGACTTCATGATGATTATTACAGATAAGGCATGTCTGCAAAATAACTTGACTAAATTGACCATTTGGGCACAGAAGAATACTGTGCTGATAAATACATCAAAAACTAAGCATACAAGATTTGTAAGACATAAATTGAAAGGTGAATATTGAATACAGCACACAGTGATTGAAACTGCACATTCATTTAAGGACCTGGGTATATGGGTTGATCCAGCTTTGAGTTTTTTATAATCATATCAACCAATTGATTAATGATAGTTATACAACTGAAGGTTGTGTAAAAAGATTTATAAAGTCTAAGAAATCATCACTGATAAAGTCATTGTTTGTTAGTTACATTAGACCCAACCTTGAGTATAGAATAACAATATGGAAAGCTTATAAGAAAACATTCATGAGTAAACTAGAAAAGAATAAAGTGGAAATATACCAAGGGAATTCATGGATGTGAAAGTTTAAGTTATTATGAAAGGCAAAAATACCTGAACTTGTACAGTGTATAGGTTCATAGGTTCATACTAGGCTATCTGCCCTAGGGCATTTATAAGCCTAGCCAGAGTGTGTTTGGCTTTCTCCACCCATTTTAAATTAATTTTGCTATGCCCTTTTTCGAGGTTAGTATACTGTGCCTCTGTCTAACAGTGACACAGAAGTGATACCCGGGGTAAACCTACGATCTCCCATCCACTCATCAAGATTCCTCTTGAAGAGTACTGCTCAGACAAGCTCCACGTGGGTTTACAGAGTGGTCCTAGCAGCAAGGAACTCAAAAAAGTGACTACCTTCTGGATTTAAGTATCTTTGCTTTTTTTCACTGGAAATAGCTTCTGTTGCTTACTTTGAACTAGCCTGAACTGTTTTTTTACTGATTACTGCATTTATTTTAAAATCTGCACTTAAAGCTACATTTAGTCGAAATTAATCGAAAGTTTGCTTGTTTGTTTGTTTAATTTAACTGTGGAGGCTGCCCACTAAAGTGTGCTAGCCTGTGTAACTAATTTATCACTGTCTCTGCATTTTCTGTGTGTTTCTACAAAAAAAACAAAAAAACAAAAAAATAATGCTTGTTTTCCCGCCTTCCTCGACTAGTTTAGACCAGTATACAGGCATTGCTGTATTCTGGGCTGTGCTGTAGTTCCTGTGTTGTCCATTACCTTACTTGGATAGAAGGAAGTTTCTTTGCTCACCAGTGGGAGTGGGGAGCCTTGAGCAGCCTACCTGTCCTAGGGGGAAGTGACCTCAGCACAAGAAGCTGTAGTAATTGGTTGTTTGGGACCATTCCTAGCTCTTTTGTAGTTCACTGCTTAAAATACACCTCTGGGTGTTTTTTTCTAGCTATACTGCTCAGACAAGCTCCACGTGGGTTTACAGAGTGGTCCTAGCAGCAAGGAACTTGAAAAAGCGACTGCCTTCTGGATTTAAGTATCTTTGCTGTTTTTCACTGGAAATAGCTTCTGTTGCTTACTTTGAACTAGCCTGAACTGTTTTTTTTTACTGATTACTGCATTTATTTTAAAATCTGCACTTAAAGTTACATTTTAGTCGAATTTAATCGAAAGTTTGCTTGTTTGTTTGTTTAATTTAACTGTGGAGGCTGCCCACTAAAGTGTGCTAGCCTGTGTAACTAATTTATTACTGTCTCTGCATTTTCTGTGTGTTTCTACAAAAAAAACAAAAAAATAATGCTTGTTTTCCCGCCTTCCTCGACTAGTTTAGACCAGTATACAGGCATTGCTGTATTCTGGGCTGTGGTGTAGTTCCTGTGTTGTCCATTACCTTACTTGGATAGAAGGAAGTTTCTTTGCTTACCAGTGGGAGTGGGGAGCCTTGAGCAGCCTACCTGTCCTTGAGGGAAGTGACCTCAGCACAAGAAGCTGTAGTAATTGGTTGTTTGGGACCATTCCTAGCTCTTTTGTAGTTCACTGCTTAAAATCCGCCTCTGGGTGTTTTTTTCTGGCTATACTGCTTAGACAAGCTCCACGTGGGTTTACAGAGTGGTCCTAGTAGCAAGGAACTCAAAAAAGCGACTACCTTCTGGATTTAAGTATCTTTGCTTTTTTTCACTGGAAATAGCTTCTGTTGCTTACTTTGAACTAGCCTGAACTGTTTTTTTACTGATTACTGCATTTATTTTAAAATCTGCACTTAAAGTTACATTTAGTCGAATTTAATCAAAAGTTTGCTTGTTTGTTTGTTTAATTTAACTGTGGAGGCTGCCCACTAAAGTGTGCTAGCCTGTGTAACTAATTTATCACTGTCTCTGCATTTTCTGTGTGTTTCTACAAAAAAAAAACAAAAAAATAATCCTTGTTTTCCCGCCTTTGACTAGTTTAGACCAGTATACAGGCATTGCTGTATTCTGGGCTGTGATGTAGTTCCTGTGTTGTCCATTACCTTACTTGGATAGAAGGAAGTTTCTTTGCTCACCAGTGGGAGTGGGGAGCCTTGAGCAGTCTACCTGTCCTTTGTGGAAATGACCTCAGCACAAGAAGCTGTAGTAATTGGTTGTTTGGGACCATTCCTAGCTCTTTTGTAGTTCACTGCTTAAAATCCGCGTTTGCACAGCTTTGCGGGGTCATGCGCATAGCGCAGCGCCGGTTAAACAAGGTTAAACTTGGTTAAACAAGGTTAAACTTTTTCTGGCTCCGCCAAGTCTCCTCTTCAATTTTTCCCTTAGAACTGTTCTACTTGCAATCTAAACAGACTATACTCTATCTGAAAAGCTCAGCACTTGCTCCTAAAGCATTTTTTATACAGGTAAAGCACTCTTAAACAAAAGAAAGTACTTCATTCACCTAAATTCTGTTGAGTACCCATTTCCCTATAGGTCCTTTCTGACTCAGTTACACAGCAATCTTTTTCACTATTTCTAGCATGTCGAAGGGTCAGTTGCTGGCGTCCTCTCCTGTTCAGCTGGTGAATCTGGGAATCTTGAGGCAATGTTACAATTGCCTCATGTACACAGACAACCCTCTCCTCCTCCAAACAAATACAAATATATGCGAGAGATGCAACTATATAGCCAAACTGGAGGCTGAGCTCTCTCAATTCAGTACTGGCAAGACCAGTCAGGAGGAGAAGGTAACCACGCACACCACAAACCCAGTCTCACATAGAACTATCACAACTGCAAACCAAACACATAAACACACAAAAACATACTTGGAGGTGCTGATTAAAAATCTACCAAAACAACAGAGGCCTCCAAAGCAGACACCCAAGCAACCACCACCTCAAGACATAGCACATGCAACACATAGTTCACAAAGTCAGTGTGCTAAACAGTCACAGCCCTTAAGGCCAAACAACATGCCAGACACACTTGTAATAGGTGAGTCCATAGTCAGACACACTGACGTCCCGCTCACCAGACTGAACAAGGAAAAGGTCACAGTAAGCTGCCTGTCGGGAGCTAGAATCTGCCACATAACACAAGCACTCAGGTCACTCCACAGCAAGTTTGTACATGCCGGTGCGAACGACCTGAGATGTACCTCCCTGGACTACATGAAAAGAGACATAGAGGAGCTCTCTGATTATGTAGCCCAGGCCGGTATGACCCTGACCCTTAGCAGCATCTTACCCTCACCAAGAATGATGCCACAGTACAAAGACAAAATGATCAGTTTTAACAATTGGCTTAATTACTGGTGTCATTCTAAGGGGATCCAATGTCTGTTTGCTTGGGATGACATGCTTGACAAGCCACGCTGCTTCGCAAGGGATGGCTTGCACCTGTCACCCCTGGGCTTCCGGATATTGGCCAAGGCTCTTGCCACCCCCATAGTGCCTTTTTTAGGCAAGGCTCAAATGACAAACCTACCTCCCTAGAAAACACAAGTGGAAAATAAACTAAGTGTAATGCTGCTCAATGCCAGAAGTCTAAACCTCAAGATGCACACCCTCGAAGCCCTCCTCAGTATGGAGAACATCGATGTCTGTGCAGTGACTGAAACCTGGTTCATGGCTCCTGAGAGCACACCAGCACTATCAGGTTTTACCTCATATCATGATTTCCGGCCCTAAAACTTGGACCGAACCACAAAAGGAGGGGGAGTATCCATTTTCATCAAAGATACCCACACCTCCAGGTTAGTGGCAATGCACGAAGCATCGGAGACTATCCAGGTGCAACTAACCATAGGCAGTTTGTAGCATGCTACAGACCACCCTCTCAAACTCAGGAACCCCACACAGCCTTCCTGAAGACACTGGAGAGTATGAATGTCTCTCCAAATACCATCATTTTGGGAGACTTCAACTACCCAAACATAGACTGGGAACATTACTCAAGCCCCAACACCCTAGCCCAAAGGTTCCTAGAATTCATAAACTCAAATGCAATGGAACAACTAGTCACCATTCCCACAAGAGGAGACAATATACTAGACCTGATCATCACAAACATGGGAACAAAATGCTCCACACCGGAAGTATATCCCTCTTTGGTAAGATCAGACCATAAATTAAACTCACTGGAAAACCACATCCCGCCCCCACCCCCTGCACAAACGACCACAGTGAAGAACTTCTCAAAAGCCAACTTCACACTTCTTAAGACTGAAGTGGTATCCTTCAAGGCCCCTGGGCCAGTGGAAACCACAACCCACACTGCTGAATCCTTTGCAAATGCCTTCTATGGGCACCTTCAAGAATGCATGGATCATGCAATCCCAAATAAAACCAAGACCCATTCCCCCAAAGGCAGGCGCCTGGTCTGGTGGACCCCAGCCATAAACAAACTTTACAACAGGAGGAGGAAGCTACTACATGACAGAGCAAAATCCCTAAAAGGGAAGGCATCTCTGATCAATACTAGCAAAAAACTACGATCACTCATAAAATCATCCAAGGCCAACTTTGAGAGAAAAATCGCAAAAGACACGAAGGACAATCACAAGGCCTTCTTTAGCTATGTTAGAAACCTGGGTGGAAACTCCCAGATATGCTCAGAGTTAGTCCAAAATGACACAAAATACACTGAACCCACTGACATTGCCAACATTCTGGCAGACAGGTTCAGTGCAAATTTCTCCTCCCTCCGCAAAAGGAGAAATAACTATCCCAGCAGAGTGTAGCCTCCCTAACATCTCAGATGCCCAGGTGAGAGTTGCCCTCTCTAAAGCTAAAACACAGCATCAATGGGACCGGATGGTGTCCTGGGCTGTGTGCTACATGAACTCCAAGAGGAACTAAACCCACACATAAGGCTGCTGTTTAATCTTAGCCTTACTACAGGATACGTACCCAAAGAGTGGCGTATGGCAACAGTGGTCCCACTTCACAAAGGCGGTGCTTCTACGGACCCTGGAAATTACCGCCCCATAAGCTTGACGAGCCTGGTCTGCAAAGCTATGGAGAGAATCATTATGGAACTCATAAACAAAGACATTGGGGACCTACAGACATTGGATCCTACCCAATTTGGCTTTGTCAAGGGCAGATCCTGCCTTTTGAACTTGGTCGACTTTTTTGAAACAGTCACTAAGGCCATTGATGAGGGTAAGGAAGTTCACACAGCCTACCTTGACCTTGCAAAAGCCTTTGACACAATACCCCACTCAGGCGTCATAGACAAACTCACCAGCTTAAATGTAAACCCATATGTCACAAGATGGGTTGCAAACTGGCTCAAGGACAGAACCCACAGGGTCAGAGTTGCTGGAGCTATGTCAGACTCTAAGCCAGTCACAAGCGGTGTCCCACAGGGCTCAGTCCCGGGACCCCTCTTGTTCGTCATTTATTTTTCCGAGGTACAGGCAAACATAGGAGGATTGTGGCTGACAAAGTTCGCAGATGACTGCAAACTGGGCGCCATAACTGATACTCCAGCGGACACAAACATCCTTCAGAGAGGCCTCATAGAAATGGATAATTGGTGCCAGAGCCATGGCCTTAAGCTGAACGCCAAAAAATGTATAGTCATACCCTTTGGGAAAAACAAGGTACCAACAAATTACCACATAGGTGGCAATCCATTGGCACGGAAGAGGTAATCAGGGACCTAGGGACCCAGGTTGACAGTAACCTCTCATTTGACACTCACATTGCCAAAGTGGTTAGGAAGACCTTCTATATTGCCTACCTTATCATGAAGGGTTTCACATCTAGATCAAGAGAGGTCATTGTGCCCCTGTACTCTTCTCTTATCAGGCCAATGATTGAGTACAATGCCCCATTTGGATGTATCTCACCCGACACCTGCAGCAGTTGGAAAGACCCCAAAAGTTCCTCACCAAGAGGATAAAGGGTCTTAAACATATGTCATATGCTGCTCGACTGAAAAAACTCCAGTTCTATTCAGTCGCATACCGCCTACTCAGAGGTGATCTGTGCCTGACGTACAAGGCCATGTCCAATCCGGAATTAATGGACATGATCCACCTCAGAAAATCCAAATCCATCAGAGCCATGAGAACAAGAGACTTAAACTTCAACACAGAAATAAATAGGACGTGCTGGAGGGACAGATTCATAACGCAGAGGCTCCCTACACTCTGGAACAGAATCCCAGTCCATATTAGGCAGAGCCCCTCACTGACTCTATTCAAGAATAATCTCGACGAGTGGATGGGAGATCGAAGGTTTACCCTGGGGGTCATCTCTGTGTCACTACTAGACAGAGGCACAGTAAACTAAACCCTAAAAGGGCATAGTATTCTCATCCTAAGGGGTGGTGAAAGCCACACACACTCTGGCTAGGCTTATAAATGCCCTAGGGTAGATAGCCTAGTATGAACCTATGAACCTATAATGAAGGACTCTGCCTTACCTGGACTGTGATTTTATTCCAGAGTGAAGGGAGCCTCTGGGTTATGAATCTGTCCCTCCAGCATGTCCTATTTATTTCAATGCTAAGGTTCAAGTCTCTCGAGCGCGTATCTCGATGGAATTTGGATTTTCTGAGGTGCAGCATGTCCATTAATTCCGGGTTGGACATGGCTTTATACGTCAGGCACAGATCGCCTCTAGGTAGGCGGTATGCCACTGAGTAGAGCTGGAGTTTCTTTAACTGGGCAGCATATGGCATCTATTTGAGCCCTTTGATCCTCTTGGTGAGGTACTTTTGGAGTCTTTCCAGTTGCTGCAGGTGTCTGGTAAGGTACATCCCAAAAGGGGCATTGTACTCAATTATGGGCCTGATGAGGGATGAGTAAAGAAGCACGATGACCTCCCCTGATCTAGATGTGAATCCCTTCATGATTAGGTGGGCTATATAAAATGTTTTTCTAACCACTTTGGCCACGTGGTTGTCAAATGAGAGACTGCTATCAACTTGGGTCCCCAGGTCCCTAATTACTTCTTCTGTACTTAATAGATTGCCACCTATGTGGTAATTTGTGGGCACTTTGTTTTTGCCAAAGGGGATGACTATACACTTTTTGGCGTTTAGCTTGAGGCCATGGCTCTGGCACCAGTTGTCTGTTTCTATGAGGCCCTTTTGGAGAATGCTTGTGTCGGCTGGAGAGTCAATTATGCCACCCAGTTTGCAGTCATCTGCGGACTTGGTCAGCCACAGTCCTTCCGTGTTGGCCTGTACCTCCGAGAAATATATACCGAACAAGAGAGGTCCCAGGACTGAGCCTTGTGGGACGCTACTTGTAACTGGTTTGGAGTCTGACATGGCTCCAGTAATTCTAACCATGTGGGTTCTGTCCTTGAGCCAGTTTGCAACCCATCTAGTGACATAGGGGTTTATATTTAAGCTGGTGAGCTTATCTATAATGCCCAAGTGGGGTATTGTATCGAAGGCTTTTGCGAGGTCCAGGTAGGCTGTGTGGACCACCTTCCCCTCGTCAATGGCCTTGGTGACTGTTTCAAAGAAATTGACCAGGTTTAAGAGGCAGGATCTGCCCTTAACAAAGTCGAACTGGGTAGGATCCATTGTCTGTAGGTCCCCAATATCTTTATTTATGAGGTTCATGATGATCCTTTCCATAGCTTTGCAGTCCAAGCTAGTCAGGCTTATGGGGCGATAGTTTCCCGGATCTGTTGAGGCACCACCTTTGTGGAGAGGGACCACTGTTGCTGTACGCCACTCTTTGGGTACATATCCTGTAGTAAGGCTGAGACTGAACAGTAGTTTTATGTTTGGGTTTAGCTCTTCTTGGAGTTCATGTAGGATGCAGTCTGGGACACCGTCTGGTCCCATTGATGCTGTGTTTTTTGCTTTGGAGAGGGCGGCTCTTACCTGAGCATCTGAGATGTCAGGGGGGCAGCACTCTGCTGGGATAGATATTTGCCCTTTTGGTGGGGAGGGGGGGAGAAGTTTGCGCTGAACCTGTCAGCTAGGATGTTGGCAATGTCTGTGGGTTCGATGTATTTTTTGTCATTTTGGACTAATTATGAGCATATCTGGGAATTCTCACCCAGGTTCCTAACATAACTAAAGAAAGCCTTGTGATTATCCTTAGTGTCCTGTGCAATTTTTCTCTCGAAGCTGGCCTTAGACGATTTTATGAGTGCCCGTAGTTTTTTGCTAATACTGATCAGAGATACCTTCCCTTTTTGGGATTTTGCTCTATCATGTAGTAACTTCCTCCTTCTATTGTATAGTTTGTTTATGGCTGGGGTCCACCAGACAGGACGTCTGCCTTTGGAGGATTGGGTCTTGGTTTTATATGGGATTGCATGATCCATGCATTCCTGAAAGTGTTCATAGAATGCGTTTATAAAGGATTCTGCGGTCTGAGCCATATTTTCCACAGGCTCGGGGGCTTTGAAGGATTCCACCTCAGTTTTGAGGAGTGTGAAATTTGCTTTAGAGAAGTTTTTCACTGTGGTTTTCTGGGCAGGGGGTGGGGTCAGGATGTGAATATCCAGTGAGATTAGTTTATGGTCTGATCTTACCAATGAGGGATACACTTCTGGTCTGGAGCATAGAGTCCCCATGTTGGTGATGATCAGGTCCAGTATGTTTTCCCTCTTGTGGGAGTGGTAACAAGTTGTTCCATAGCATTTGAGTTTATAAATTCTAGGAACCTTTGGGCTAGGGTGTTGGAGCTAGAGTAATGCTCCCAGTCTATGTTTGGATAGTTGAAGTCGCCCAATATAATGGTGTTTGGAGAGACCTTCATATTTTCCAGTGTTCTCAGGAAGGCCGAGTGGGGTTTCTGAGTTTGGGAGGGTGGTCTGTAGCAGGCTATAAACTGGAAGGCAGTTTTACCCACTGTTAGTTGCACATGGATAGTCTCTGATGCTTCGTGCTGTGCCACCAACCTGGAGGTGTGGGTATCTTTGACGAATATTGATACTCCCCCTCCTTTTGTGGTTCGGTCCAAGTTTTGGGGCCGAAAAGCATGGTATGAGGTATAACCTGGTAGTGCTGGGGTGCTCTCGGGAGTCTTGAACCAGGTTTCTGTTACTGCACAGATATCAATGTTCTCCATGCTACGGAGAGTTTTGAGTGCGTGCATCTTGAGGCTTAGACTTCTGGCGTTAAGTAGCATTACTCTTAGTTTCTTATCCCTTGTGATACCTATGGAGGTAGGTTTGTCTTTTGAGCCTTGCCTAAAAAAGGCACTATGGGGGAAGCAAGAGCCTTTGCCAATATCCGAAAGCCCAGGGGTGACAGGTGCAAGCTGTCCCTAGCGAAGCATCGTGGCTTGTCGAGCATGTCATCCCAGGCTGACAGGCATTGGATCCCCTTTGAATGACACCAATACTTAAGCCAATTGTTGAAATTGATCATCTTGTCTTCATATTGTGGCTATAAACTGGAAGGCAGCTTTACCCACTGTTAGTTGCACATGGATAGTCTCTGATGCTTCGTGCTGTGCCACCAACCTGGAGGTGTGGGTATCTTTGACGAATATTGATACTCCCCCTCCTTTTGTGGTTCGGTCCAAGTTTTGGAGCTGAAAAGCATGGTATGAGGTATAACCTGGTAGTGCTGGGGTGCTCTCAGGAGCCTTGAACCAGGTTTGTGTTACTGCACAGATATCAATGTTCTCCATGCTAAGGAGAGTTTCGAGTGCATGCATCTTGAGGTTTAGACTTCTGGCGTTGAGTAGCATTACTCTTAGTTTCTTATCCCTTGTGATACCTATTTAGGTGGGTTTGTCTTTTGAGCCTTGCCTAAAAAAGGCACTATGGGGGAAGCAAGAGCCTTTGCCGATATCCGAAAGCCCAGGGGTGACAGGTGCAAGCTGTCCCTAGCGAAGCATCGTGGCTAGTCGAGCATGTCATCCCAGGCTGACAGGCATTGGCTCCCCTTTGAATGACACCAATACTTAAGCCAATTGCTAAAATTGATCATCTTGTCTTCATATTGTGGCGTCATTCTTGGTGAGGGTAAGATGCTACTCAAGGTCAGGGTCATACCGGCCTGGGCTACATGCTCTGAGAGTCCTCTATGTCTTTTTTCATGTAGTCCAGGGAAGTACATCTCAGGAGCATGGACAATGACCGAGTCATATTTGTACTTGCCTTGGAGTGACCTGAGTGCTTGTGTTATGTGGCGGATCCTAGCACCCGACAGGCAGCTCACCATGACCTTCTCCTTGTTCAGCCTGGTGAGCGAGACGTCAGTGTGCCTGACGATAGAGTAAACTATTACAAGTGTATCAGGTGTGCTGTTTAGCCTTAAGGGCTGTGACTGTTCGGCACATTGGCTTTGTGAGCTATGTGTTGCACGTGTTTTGTTTTGGGGTAGCGGTTGCTTGGGTTTCTGCTTTGGAGGTCGCTGCTGCTTAGGCAGATTTTTATTTAGAGCCTCCGAGTATGTTTTTGTGTGTTTATGTGTTTGGTTTGCTGTCATGGTAGGTCTGTGTGAGACTGGAATTGTAGTGAGTGTGGTTACCTTCTCCTCCTGACTGGTTACGCCAGTACTGAGTTGAGAGAGCTTAGCCACCAGTTTGGCTATATGGTTGCATCTCTCACATGTGTTGGAATTTGTTGGGAGGAGGAGAGGGTTGTCTGTGTACATGAGGCAGTTGTAACATTGCCTCAAGATTCCCAGATTCACCAGCTGGACCGGGGTGGAGATTGACAACTGACCTTTGGACATGCTAGAATAGTACTCGTGAAAAATGAGAAGCAACTAAGAACAATATCCAAACACACCCGTGGAGACAATAATTCAACTGCTGCAAAAAGATGGTAAAAGCAGGTTTAATTCCCAAACGAATCCTTTAGCACAGAGAAAAAACACAGTGGAGACAAGCGCTTTCGCCTGGACAATTCCAGGCTTTATCAAGTCAGAGTAAAAACAAACTGTGAAAGCACTACCTATATACCTGAATCACATGCTTAAATTGATTGTTAATTAAACAAAACAAGCTAGTAGAGAATAATTTAAAGACATATACCATTTCCTTTTAGCTTGTTACTAAAAGTCTATTGGGATGTAAATGTTTGTGTAAACCAAAATTGATTTCATATACAAATATATTAAACATATACTGTACAATAACACATTTTCTTAAAACATTACATTTAAAAACTTTTAAAAACAACATTTAAGCCTACGAGTATAGCATAAAAACTGTAATAGACAACGAAATGTTGTCTGTACACCAAACAACCAAACTGTCAGCTACTGAATTTGTTGTATAAAATGTCAGCCTATATTAAAAATTGTGTGTGTTATAAGCTATAATCTGGCTCTTCTAAGTTTGAGAACTGGCCCTATGCTTAGCGTCTCATTCATGCCAGGTATACTGCTAGCATCAAGCCTAAGCTGCCAGATTAATTCCTTAAATTCCAGGGTGGATTCCCAGTCTCCACCCCTACTACTTGGATGAACTTGTTCAAGCACCATAAAAGCAAGTTTGAAATTAGGGCAACCAAGGGAATGTTTATAGAATGCGTTACTATCTTTCTTTTACCTATATCATAGATATGCTCATATATGCTTCCTTAATTCCCTTTCAGTTTTCCTATAAAAAGTGCCACAGGTCAAGCAATACCCAATGTATACCACACCTTTCGTGTTACAAGTGTAGTGACCGTGTGGTTTCAAGTTTGTTTTACGTGCTTTAAGATATAGATGGTTACTATTGATAATAAAAGGGCACTGTTTGCACGTGCCGCATTTAAAGGTGCCATTCCTTTGTTGAGTTGTCATACAAGTAGTGATATGTCTCTGCTCAAACACCTCTTTTAAATTACGACCTCTTTTTCTAACAAAAGCTGGTCTCTTTGGAATCAAGTTTTTAAATTCATCATTGGTTTGTAACACAAACCAAAACTTATTGATTGTGTTCTCTATCTCCCATGAATTCTCAGAAAAAGTATAAATAAAATAGCTAGAATTCTCCTGTGCTTGTGTGCTGGAGGGCCTTGGGATGGGGATACCAACATCATTGTTCCCAAACAATGGTGTATATAACGAGTCCCTTTTACTAAGAATCTCATGGATAAGGTTATTCACCAAATAATCCGGATAACCTCTCTCTGTAAACATCACCCTAAGGTTGTTAGCTTCAGCAATGAAATCAGGCAATCTGCTACACATACGAGATGCCCTAATAAGCAGACCTTTAACTATTCCTTTCTTTTGTTGGAATGGGTGTTGGCTGTTGAAATGTAGCAGAGAATTGGAAAATGAAGGTTTTCTATAAACCTTGGAGTATAATTCCATTGATTGTGCATCTCTAAGGATTGCTACATCTAAATAATGAAGCTCATTCTCACTGATTTCATGAGTAAATGTAAGGAAATCAGTGGAAGAATTGATATATTCCAGAAAACCTATTACTTGATCTCTAGTGCCGTCCCAGATGATACAAATATCATCCAGGTAACGGCAATAAAAAGTGATGTACTGTGCCCAAGGGGACTGGAAAATGTGCACCTGCTCCCATCTATGTAATACCGCATTGGCATATACGGTGGCAGGAAGCACCCATGGCCACTCCCTTGGTTTGTTTAAACAATTCCCGTTAAAAACACATAACTGTTGTTAAGAACAATATTTAACAACTCAGAAGTTAAGTTAATGATATTGCTACTTAGCCTGGTTTCATGTTTGAGAAAATCAGTAAACCATTCAACACCAACACTATGGGGTATACTCGTAAATAACTCCTTAATATCCACAGTGATCATTAATGAAGAGGTGAGGCATTTTCTTTTGAAAAAGTCTGAGAAACTCCCATGAGTCTTTTATCACATGGGTCATGGCCAGGGTGTACTGTTTAGTGACAAAATCTATAAATTTAGAAATAGGTTCCGTTACCCCACCTGCACCTGAGACAATTGGTCTGAATGGTAACGGGCTGATGCCTTTGTGGGTCTTAGGGATTCCGAAAATAATAGGAACCCTGGGTTTATTCACTAGTAGAAAGTTATAAAGCTGCTCATTAATAGCTCCTTGTAAAAGATAATCATATAATGTATATTTAATCTTAGCTAGGGCTATGTTATACTCATTACGGGATATGAGACAGTATTGTTGGTCATCATGCAGCATATTATGTATACTTTCTTCATAGGTGTGGTCATACATAAGTACAACACCACCACCCTTGTCCGGCTTCATTACCCTGACATGTTCCCTGGATAGCATTGAGATGTATTCAAGTTCTTGTTTGGTTATATTAGATTGCTGCATGTTCGTAGAATAAAGGAACTTATCACGCAGTTCATGTTCCACTAGCTCCTCATACAGTTTCAAAGGTTGTACCATGGGTGGATTAAATGTACTTTTCTGTTAAGCCCATTTGAGTTATATACTGTGTTTTTGAAAAATGTTTCAAATTTAGTGCTCTGGTAAATAATTTAAGATCTACCAGTAAGTTAGCTAAATTAGTTCTGTGGGAAGGTACAAATTGAAAGCCTTTGGTAAAAATACCAAAGGCTATAGGGTCTATTGAAACATCAGTAAAGTTATAAATGCTGAAGTTATTCATTTTAAACACCTTACAATTGACTGCATCCACTATTTGGATGCAATCATAGTATGCATCCAACTCAACCAAAGGGCATGGAGCAGTAACTGAAGTTGGATAAGGGGCTTTGTCATCGTAGCTTCCTATGCTTATTTGTTGTTCCATCTGGCCCCTGGCCTCTGTGGTTTGTACCCCCATCCCCCGGTTCTCCCCGGGGGATAGTGAAAATCCTGATTTCGTTCCTTACTATCTTTCTCAGCCAAACGTTTGCTCCTACGTGGAGCTTCCTTATAATTGCGCTGAAAAACTTCATCAGTTCCGTTATCATAGGTACTGTTGTATCTACTATTATTTGTTGATTTGTTGTAACAGGGATATGCTATCTCTTCCCTATACTCATGCATATCTCTCTCTAGTTTCTTGATCTTTCTGGAAATGATTTTAGAACAGAACTGGTCAACTTCATCAAAGACTTTGTCGTAGTCATGTTTGACCATGCCAAAGTCAGTGTCTGAAATGACATTGTTATGTAAATTATTTAATTCCTCTGTAAGTGCCCTGGCCTTCTTTTCATATTCCTCTATCATGACTGTTAAAACTTCAAGGCCTGCTCTATCAAAAATACTACAAAGCTGTTTATATTGTGTAGAGCCTTGTTACAAAATTAGGAAATTTAAAGAAGCGTAGCCCCTTAGGGATACGCTTAGTCCTGACACATTCTGCCAGATAGTCAATCTCACATTGATTACTTTTTAATGCGTACAGCTTGTTTTTAAATGCTGTAAAATCTGTGTCAATAGCCACTGAGTTGACATAATTAACAGTACCTTTGTTAAAGTTAAAGGGCTGGTTCGCCCAGTTTGCAAAATCAAACTCTTTCGTTTTGTCTTTGGCTTTTTTGGAACGAGCTCCTGGATTACTTCGGTTGTTAGAGGATCTTGTACTTTCCTGGGCCACATGGTTTTCTTGAGAAACTTCAGATGGAATCCTAACTCCGTCTACCTCCCCTCCGGTAGACCGTTGTATTGGTGGAACAATGCTAGGTGCGATATTAGAGGAAGAAGTTCTTACGTCGTCTTTGCTTTGTTGTTTTAGCAGTCCCTTAAGCTCAGTTAGCATGTCTAACACCTGGTTAAATTCCGCTCGTGTTACAGGGAGATTAGCGTCTGTTTCCTGTAACAGGCGGGGTGTAACTGCAGGGTTGAACGCCTCTACGCCGGTGGTCATGATACCAAACAGGAACAAAACTCGTGAAAAATGAGAAGCAACTAAGAACAATATCCAAACACACCCGTGGAGACAGTAATTCAACTGCTGCAAAAAGATGGTAAAAGCAGGTTTAATTCCCAAACGAATCCTTTAGCACAGAGAAAAAACACAGTGGAGACAAGCACTTTCGCTTGGACAATTCCAGGCTTTATCAAGTCAGAGTAAAAACAAACTGTGAAAGCACTACCTATATACCTGAATCACATGCTTAAATTGATTGTTAATTAAACAAAACAAGCTAGTAGAGAATAATTTAAAGACATATACCATTTCCTTTTAGCTTGTTACTAAAAGTCTATTGGGATGTAAATGTTTGTGTAAACCAAAATTGATTTCATATACAAATATATTAAACATATACTGTACAATAACACATTTTCTTAAAACATTACATTTAAAAACTTTTAAAAACAACATTTAAGCCTACGAGTATAGCATAAAAACTGTAATAGACAACGAAATGTTGTCTGTACACCAAACAACCAAACTGTCAGCTACTGAATTTGTTGTATAAAATGTCAACCTATATTAAAAAATTGTGTGTGTTATAAGCTATAATCTGGCTCTTCTAGAGAGATAGAGAACACAATCAATAAGTTTTGGTTTGTGTTACAAACCAATGATGAATTTAAAAACTTGATTCCAAAGAGACCAGCTTTTGTTAGAAAAAGAGGTCATAATTTAAAAGAGGTGTTTGAGCAGAGACATATCACTACTTGTATGACAACTCAACAAAGGAATGGCACCTTTAAATGCGGCACGTGCAAACAGTGCCATTTTATTATCAATAGTAACCATCTATATCTTAAAGCACGTAAAACAAACTTGAAACCACACGGTCACTACACTTGTAACACGAAATGTGTGGTATACATTGGGTATTGCTTGACCTGTGGCGCTTTTTATATAGGAAAAACTGAAAGGGAATTTAGGAAGCGCATATATGAGCATATCTATGATATAGGTAAAAAGAAAGATAGTAACGCATTCTATAAACATTCCCTTGGTTGCCCTAATTTCAAACTTGCTTTTATGGTGCTTGAACAAGTTCATCCAAGTAGTAGGGGTGGAGACTGGGAATCCACCCTGGAATTTAAGGAATTAATCTGGCAGCTTAGGCTTGATGCTAGCAGTATACCTGGCATGAATGAGACGCTAAGCATAGGGCCAGTTCTCAAACTTAGAAGAGCCAGATTATAGCTTATAACACACACAATTTTTAATATAGGTTGACATTTTATACAACAAATTCAGTAGCTGACAGTTTGGTTGTTTGGTGTACAGACAACATTTCGTTGTCTATTACAGTTTTTAAGCTATACTCGTAGGCTTAAATGTTGTTTTTTAAAAGTTTTTAAATGTAATGTTTTAAGAAAATGTGTTATTGTACAGTATATGTTTAATATATTTGTATATGAAATCAATTTTGGTTTACACAAACATTTACATCCCAATAGACTTTTAGTAACAAGCTAAAAGGAAATGGTATATGTCTTTAAATTATTCTCTACTAGCTTGTTTTGTTTAATTAACAATCAATTTAAGCATGTGATTCAGGTATATAGGTAGTGCTTTCACAGTTTGTTTTTACTCTGACTTGATAAAGCCTGGAATTGTCCAGGCGAAAGCGTTTGTCTCCACTGTGTTTTTTCTCTGTGCTAAAGGATTCGTTTGGGAATTAAACCTGCTTTTACCATCTTTTTGCAGAAGTTGAATTATTGTCTCCACGGGTGTGTTTGGATATTGTTCTTACATGCTAGAATAGTATTGGGAATTCCTTTATAATTGAAAAAAAGGGCCAATGGGAAACAAGGTACCCAAGGGGAGTTTGTGAGGGTGTAGTACTTTTAATTTTTTAGTGCTGACTTATATAATTGCTTTAGTGAGCAAGTGCCAGGTAACTTAAATGCAATGTGTTTAGGGCATTTACAGACAACTACCTCTGGGAATGTGTAGGGTCATCAAAAAGTAGTAGAAAATCATCAGACAACCTGTGTAGAAGATTCTATAGGAATGAACAGTATACTATTTAGTTCTCTGAGAGAGCAGCTGATGCATGGAACAGACTGCCAAATTATATTAAAGAAAGCACTAACGTAGAT
Organism: Protopterus annectens; assembly: GCF_019279795.1. Lineage (NCBI taxonomy): Eukaryota > Metazoa > Chordata > Ceratodontiformes > Protopteridae > Protopterus > Protopterus annectens. Next base: position 666,317,797 of record NC_056725.1, on the reverse strand, counting down.
ATTTTTAAGAACAGCCTGGGTACATATTATAGGAACAACTGTAATGGTATACTGACAGGCTAGAAGGGCATTAATTCCTTTGCATGAAATATTTGTATTATGTATGTATGTATGCATGTATGTACATATATATTTATGCATGTATGTATGCAAATATCAGTGAAGACTGGCTTTTGCTGTGGCCTGTCTTACTGACACATAAAGTGTCATTGTCCTTGAAGTAAAGATTTGTACTATTGCATTAGATATAGCATTAGCAGTGAACACACAGACAGTTAATGGCTTACCTTGTGAGATGCACAGGAATGGACCTTAAATCACCTATCACTAGCATCAATCTAAATGTAATGGTCATGGGCTTCACTCTCACAGTATGCACCACTAACCATCAAATAAATGCAGAAGGGGTGAATGGCCTTAACAACATAAGTCAGTCACGCTACCAACTTGAATTATTACTTCCACCTGTTACACCCAAATAACGTTTGTACTGTATAACCACAGGGCATAGTTACAGTGAATGTATGTTGCGTAGAATTATGATCTACATTTGCCACATCAAAATATACTTCTTACTGTACAACTACAAATCAAAGTTATAATCACTGGTTTTCAAGGATTTCACCTATCCTAGTCTCAGTCCAGTGTCTTCAACTGCAGTCTTATAAAAGGTAACAGAGACTTAGCCACAATTATTAGCCACACACACACACACACACACACACACACACACACACACACACACACACACACATAAATACACACATATAGTGTTTCCTACCATCACTTTCCTGCTTTCATGTTAGATGCTACCATCAGGTAGACCAAATTTTTATCATGTTCTTATTTATTACACACTATTCCAGTCAGCCACACTATATATTAAATTATAAAAGTAATGGCCAAGCATACCAATGCTGTTAAGTTTCTCTAATAAACTAGTAAATAAAACAGAACCCACAGTGATTTGTAACTGAATAAATAAAACACTTTGCTTAATATAAAATCAGGCAACAAAAACAGAAAAAAAACTATTAAATATGCAGTCAAGCAATTTATTGCATACAGAAGAATAAAAGAAAGACTTTAAACAGATATTTGGCCACAAAATAACTATGTCTGCATCTTATTCTTATCATTTATCAGAGAATACTGTAGCTTAACTGCCACTATCTCTTTAAAAATATTTAGAAACTGAACATGCCATATAGGCAGACCATCCACATTTGAGATTACTGACAGGAAAAACAGTCTATGTATTCTTTCCTTTACAGATCCTCTACAATGATTTCCTGTTCTAGGACTGATTAGAGTTTATGAGTACATAAACCAGAATAAAGAAGAAAATATGGCTGTCCTGATTTAGCTTTGTCAGGTTAATTAAACTTCATGTATTTAAATAACACTCAATAGAAACATGGAATTGTGTAACAGTCCATCATCATCATTCTTAGGAGGTTAATGTTTTCAAATAAAAACTGAATTTCTCTTTTTTAAACCACAGACAGATTGATTCCAAAAGAGGTAATGCAGTTTTTGATAGGAAACAATAAGCATAAACATGTGTTTGCTTTACGTTACAGAGCTGCATCATTACCAAAAGGCATAGTTATACATTTGCACATCTAATAAACCTGCATCTCTTAATGTTTATACATCTAAGGAAATAAGTATCTATTTACAAACATTACAATGTAATTATACCTGGTCTAAAATTTCATAGTGCAAAGTCTTTTTTTATAGGAACAGCTAAATTGCTAAAATGGATGTTTTCTCTTTTGATTAAAAACAAGGTTTTAGTCTCAGAAAAGCATAGTCTGTGTTCTGTAGCAGGGATCAGTGGTAAGCCCTTTTCTGTTTCATGATATACAGTATGTCTTGAAACCAAATGTCAGCAACCAAAAAATATAGTGTTTTGGGTTTGTAGATGACAGCAAAAATGTGGACACTTACATCCTTGAGTAATCATCATGGTTTTCAGTCAACATTATTTCATCCATACAAGTAAAATATTAATATCCTTGACTACTGTAAAGATCACGGGGTGTTGATGGATGATAATTTTTACATTCAAATGCAAAGCCAAATACAATAACAATTAAATTATTTTGTTTTTGCGTCCTACAGAAAATCATTATCATAATCATTTCCAGGCTAACACTTGTCTTAAACACATCCTGCAAGTCTCTGGTAAGGTCAACTACTGAATCCAATATTGTTTTGAAATTGTTTTGCAAATTACAAATAACAAAATTAAAAGTCTGGAGAGGTATCAAAGATATCTTATCAAATAAATTAATGAAGTTGGGAAAATCTTACCAAATAAATTAATGATGTTGGGGAAACTAAATTGATCAAGTAGACAAGCACATATCTAGCTGTACTCTGTTTTGTAGCAACTACACAGTGTGAATTAATAATAAGTCAGTTAATTGTGGGGTCTATAGTGCTTGCCTGGGATTAAGACTTGATTAGCATCATTTTGAAACTACGATGTAGGGTACATTTACTAAATTGGAGTTATATCATATTGACATTGAAACCGATGTTTTCCACTTTGTACTGTCTGTATGTAGAACACTGTTCTTAATCCTATGTATTCCCTCAACGCAGTATATGAATTGAATCTTAAAATGCATAACCTGTCAAAGACTGACTCGTCAACATCATCCTTGAGAGGTGTAAGCCTGTGCTGTAGTTGCATTAGAACACTAACATTATAAATACTGTTTTTACAGTCCTACTTTTTATTAATACATAAAGCTAATCTAATTGCTTGCTTGTGTAGAATAACTACTAGTGCTACATCTTTCTCTCATTTGAAACAGAGTTGCAAATTAACAGCATGAAAGAGAATACAAGAGAAACTGAAATCCATTCTGTAAAGAAACCTTCCAACCTTGTTTGTTATCCTTATACTTTAAACAATTCCATTTCCATATAAAATGAATAACATTATTGCTGAATACTTTTTTCTTTGGTACCATACATCATATATTTACATTTACCACATATATCATACCAGAGAAAACAAAGATTTGATCTACCCATTTTTGATCACCATGCATATCATACCAGAAAAGGCACTTTATGTTTCCATTTCTGAAACAGTTTCATAACTTCACCATTGCAGTAGCCTACACTGTATGGCACACCCTGTCAAGCACTAGACCAGTCAGCCATCTTCCAAAGCTTTAGAGGGCATGCACCTTCTGCATGCTTTAGCCACTGGACAGCTTGAGGGGGGCAGTATAAAATCAATGGCTAGGTCACCAAATTTTGAGAGTTTTCTTGCATCAGAAGAGACAGACTAGACCACTGTCACATATGAACATTAGTAATAGAAATCCCATACCCTGGTGTGATGCCCCACCACTGGACCAGTAACCAAGGAGCCTCAATCCTCACCACTGGCAACAGTGGGGGACGTACACTAGAGGACTGACAAGACACACACACAGTATTTCCAGATGCAGCTCTCTGCATCAAGTGCAATTTCCCTTAAGAGCACACAGGGACAACAGTCAGTCTGAGGATGGTTTCTCCCTCTTTCTCCAGATCCCCATTAAGACTCCCCACTGACACAGTTATAGAGTTGAGATGTCAGCTGAGTGGCCAAGCCAAGACCTCCAGCACCCTCTCTGTCCATCCAGTGTTTCGTGTCCTTGCCCAAGTAGCTGACACACACACACACACACACACACACACACACACACACACACACACACACACACACACACACACACACACAGACACACCTGGGGAAAGGCTGCACAGGTGTACTAGCTATGCCCCCTTTTGCTCAGACTAAAGTTAGTTATCACTGCCACCAGTCAGCTCCTTATCAGCTACTTTAAAGCCCTTAACAAAGGGTTTCAAATCTTACTGTGTAATGTTACTATTAATACAAATGGTAGTTTGACCAAGAACAAGGCTATTAGAAGTGGCCCACAGTGTCACCAAATAAATATGCAAGTACGCTCATAACTTAAATATCTCTAGAGAGATCAGCTTCAATGACAGCTTTAAATATATTTAATAATAAATAATAAAAAACAAGACAATACAAATATATATTTACAGTGACATCAGTGTTCAAACTCACAGGAAATATTTAAAACAGTATTGCAAGACAGTCTCAAATAAATAAAGAAAAATATCTAAACTAAGGTTTGGTATATTCCTGACTATACCTAAGAGACTTATACTATTCTCTAGTAACTTACTTCAGAGCAAGGCAGGTGTGTGGTGAATGGATTTTGTAGTTGTTGTCAGGTCCAGGACAGAATACAGAATGATGTGTCTCTCTAAGAGACTTCTCAAATTAATATCTCAAATATTACTGCTGGGCTGGCTTACAGAATTACATCATTTCTTGTGATCTGACTCCTAGTTCCCAGGCCCCAAAAAAACATTGATGGCAGCTGGTAGCATTTAGCATCTAGCTGTAAAAATACATAGACAAGGGCTTTTTTCTCAGATCTTAGGTAGATCCCAGACGTCATAAAACAATTACCTATCTACACATTTCAAAACTAATACATTTTTAATCTTAAAGACAATACAGAAAAACTTCCCAGCATAGACATTGTGTCTCCTTTCTGCCATAAAATAATTTCATTTCAGTTATTTTTCTGAAGTTTTGCTGGACTGAAGTTAACCTCCTATATTCCAGTTTCCACTATTAAAATATATACATTTAAACAGTTACAGTAGTGCATGTACATTTCTGTTCTATTCCAGTAGGGCACGCTCTGGTTACATTTTAAGCACAATCACTCTACAAAATATCTCTTCAGCACCCATGTCTGTACAAACCATCTTACATGACATACAGTTCTAATACAGTTGTAACTCAAGCATCTTATATAGATCATGTTGATATTCAGAAATGACATATAATTATTTTAAAAATTCCAGATAGCTGTACTGGCAGTACCTCCCTTTTCACACACCCCCCCCCACCCAAAAAGACTCAAGTGAGTTTTTCAAGTCACCCTTGAGAAATCCTGCTTGAGAGGGATGAGTCTATCCGGGAAAAACATTACCCCATACCCTGTCTTAAAAGCCCCATCTGCATTGGCATTGCTAAGCCCACTGCGGTGCTGCACTGTCATATTATATTCCTGCAACCCTAGACTCACCTTAATAACTTGGCATTTTGTTGGCTGGCTCAATGTAGCCATATTAAGGGATTGTGGTCTGCAACTATAGTGAGTTTCCTTCCATACAGATAAGGCTGAAGTTTCTGAAGTGCCCACATTATGGCTCGACATTCCTTTTTTACAGCTGTATAGCATTCCTCCCTGGGTTGGAGGCTATGACTGAGATACACCACCAGGTGCTCTTCTCCCTCTAAGGAAAACTGGCTGAGTACAGCCCCTCACCCTATGTTTTAAAGCATCTACCTGCACAACAAATTATTTGCTGTAATCCGGACTGGCTAACACAGGGAGTCCTCCCAAAGCCCCTTTAAGCTTCTGGAATGCCTGCTCAGATGCTGGGGATCATACTACCTTATCTGGCTTGTTTTCCCTTGTCAGATCTGTGAGGGGAGCAGCTATGTAGTATGATAGGGGACAAACTTTCTGTAGTATCCTGAATGGCTTCCACTTTGGCAGGCTCTGGTCTGGTCTTACCACTCCCCACTCTATGTCCCAGGATGAAGACCTTTGCCATACCTACCTGACACTTACTGGGCTTAATAGCCAACCCTGCCCTTTGTAGTCTGCTCAGCACCACCTTGACATGCTAAAGGTGCTCTTGCCAGGAATGGGCTTAGATGGCAATATCATCCAGGTAGACAAGGGCAACATCTCCTGCTCCTGCTAGGATACAATCTACCAACCTCTGGAAAGTTGCTGGGGCATTTTTATCCCAACATGCATCGTTGTGGACTCATACAAGCCGAAAGGAGTTACAAAGGCTGACCTCAGTCTTGTATTGGGAGTCAAGGGCACCTGACAGTAGCTCTTGGTAAAATCAGTAGTGGTAAGATACTTAGCCCCACCCAACAGCTCTAGGGCTTCACCTGTCCTAGGCATGGGGTAAGCATCTGACTCTGTGGGACTATTTAGTTTCCTGTAGTCCACACAGAACCTGGTGCTACCATCCTTCTTTGGTACCAGCACCACTGTGGAGGCCTAGGGACTGCTGGGCTCATGGATTAACCCCAGTTATAACATTTCCTGTATATCCTCCTTCAGAGTCTGTTTGACTCTCTCAGGCATCCTATAAGAGACCTGCTTAATAGGCCTTTGTGGTCCTGTATCCACCTGGTGCTGCACCAGGTGGGTGGACCCTGGTTATCCAGTGAACATGCCCCCAAACTCCTGTAACACTGCTTGGGTTTCTGGAAACTGGGAAGGGGATAGCTGCTGGGACATTGCTACTCCTTCCACTGAGGTGTCAGTATGAGCCTCACTGAGGAGATCAGTCACCAGATCCCCCTCAGACTCCTCCTGCCATCCACTGTAAATACTTAACGCAAGGACCTGTCAATCATGATATGATATCACCATGTTAACATGGTACAATTTGTGCTCCTGCCTCCTGCATAGCAGTTCTACCATGTTGCTAAAATCACTGAACTTCCTTACCACTTTGAAGGTTCCCTTCCAGGCTGCTTAGAGCTTGTGGTGTCTGACAGGAATGAGAATCATAACCTGCTGCCCAACAGCATACTCTCTAGTGCCAACATTCCTGTCATACAAGACCTTTTTATGCTGTTGGGCTTTTGCCAGGTTCTCCTGGGCCAAGCCCATGAGTTCTCTGAGCCTTGTCCTGAGGTTTAGGACATATGCCACAACAGACTCCTTGTGGGATTCACAATCACCCTCCCACTCATCATGAATCAAATCTAGAGGTCCTCTCACCCTATGCCCATATAGTAACTCAAAGGTTGGAAAAATCTGTGGATTCCTTGGGCACCTCCCTTTAAGCAAACAACAGATGGGACAAACATTTGTCCCACTTCCTCTTAAACTGGTTTGCAAATACCCATAGCATGGTCTTTAGTGTCATTTAACCTCTCCACCAAACCATTAGTCTGTGGGTGGTAAGGGTGGTCTTTAGGTGCTTCACCTCACAGTGCACCCACAGACAAGCCAGCAGGTCCGACATCAAATTGGCATCTTTGTCAGTCAGTATTTCTTCTGGGAAACCTATCCTACTGAATTAGGCTCAATGTTTGCCACCTTTATTGCCTTAATGGAGGACAGGGCACCACTTCAGGGTATCTGTTAGCATAATCTACTAAAACTAGGATATACTTCTTCCCTGTGGAACTTGGGGTACTCAGAGGCCCCACAATATCCATAGCTAATCTCTGAAATGGCTCCTTAATCACAGGCAAAGGCACCGAAGGAGCTTTCACCTTGTCTCCTGTCTTGCCTACTTTTTGGCACTGTTCACAGGTCCTGCAGTACCCTGTTACATCCCTGGAAATCCCAGGCCAATAAAAAATCTGCATAATATGTCTCTTGGTATGCTTTATGTCCATATAACCTATGAAGGGAATATCATGGGCTATGGCAAGATGTGCCAGATGGTAGGCTCTGAGCAATTCCAATTGCTGTACTTTCTCACCCTCTAGACCCTCAGGGGTCCACTTTCTCTACGGTAACCCTTTGTCAAAGAATACAGATTCCCCTTTTCCTTGAGAATCAGGTGCCTCTCTGGCTTCCACTCTCAAGCTCTGTAATGTAGGGTCTCAGAGCTGAGCCTGTCTCAACTCTCTCTCTTTTTTAACCCTTCCCAGCTCCTCTTCCACAGGAAGTCTGGTATCCTCTGACAGTGGTGCCTCACTCTCAGCCTGGGTACTACTACTCACCTCTGTACTTGTAGTCACTCTGTCTAAGGCAACATCAGTACCCACCAGCAGCTGAGACTCACCTTCAGTCTCACTACTACAGAGTAGTTTCCTCCTTGAAGTAGCCACCTCACCAGTCCTGGCTTCAAATGTGCGGTCTGTCTGGGTCCCCCCAAGCTACGAGACCCACATGCCTGTCTCCAAGACTGACTGCGTGCACACAAGGTACTGCCTTATCAAAATCAGTACTAACATAGTACTAACATATGCATAACATAAAATAGTACTAACAAATGCTATAAATTATTAATGTATGCATATATATGTAGGCAATCTGGAAGCATATGGGGTCTAGATGATAGTATATAGGGGGCCCAAATGAACAGTACATTATTAATAACGATGATATTTGTATAAAATATTATAAATTATACAATAATAAATACAACTAAAACTTTAATATTATCTAATAACTAAACGTCTAGACCTCAAGATGGGTTTAATCGAGGCCCTTTCATTAAGGCCTTTACCTTTATCTGCCCTCATTCTCATAATCCCGTTAACTTCCTTCATCTCTGTAGCATTCCTCACATTGCCTTCCCTGCAACGTGTCAGGAATGTTCCTCATTCTATGTCGATAAGACCGACAGGGCTTTCTGCATTAGAATGAGGGAACATTTACATGCAATTAGAGTAAAATATGAAAACAATACTCTGGCGAAACATGTACTGCTTAATGGTCATGAGCATGCTTTCCGATTTTTGGTTATAGATACATTTAAACCTAAGATTAGGGAAGGCAATGTGAGGAATGCTACAGAGTATGTAATGCAACATTCTTTTTATAGTTCAGCATTCAGCATTTGTACTGATAACAACGGATCCTTTGATTTTAGGACATGGATATAGAATGCATTTGAATTTATTAGTTTATCATGTATGTATTTTTAGCTAGAGGGAGATATATATCAAGTCTAGATATGTAATATTGCATAATTTTATGCTACCGGCTAATTTAGTGATGGACATCTGCTAAAGCAGCATTATTTATTAGGTAAACGGATAGTGGATTAACTTTTTGAAATTCACGGCACAAAGTTTTTATAAGAAGCCTGTGTTTTTAAAGGTTGATTGAATAATTATTTTCGTATCATGTGCTTGCTATATAAGCAAGTGTTTGTATGTTTAAAAGTTTTTAAGGTCTGATGAAGCGGTTAGTGAAAGCGCTTACCAAGTGCACGAATTATAGGATTTTTATATATTTTTACAACGAGACTGGATTATTAGAAGCCTCGTGGTTCCCCCTCCCTGTTTCTTGCTTTTGGATTTTTTATATGCTACATGTCCCCACTGCTTATATTTAAAACAATTAACCCTTGATCCTGGTCATGTACCTGAACAAGTGGCTTCCCCTGCTACTGGCATACTCTGTTGGGGAGGTTTAGACTGCCCACCATGGGTTCCCTTAGACCCATGAGCAGCACTGGGTATCCCTTTCCTGTGCAGTGATGCCCTGCTTGTAGGTATAGGTCTCACTTTTTTCCCAAATCATCTGTGGTATTACATTGCCTATCTGCTAAGCAGATTCTCATATCCTCAGACAAAGTGCTAAGGGTTTGTTCTCTCACCAAAAGATCTGCCAGCCCTTCAAAAGTGATGACCTGACACCCATTCACCCACCTATGAAAATAAATGCTTAACTCAGCAATATATTCACACACACTTTCATCTGCCTTGCATCTGTGCTCACAAAACTTTTTTTCTATAAGCTTCAGGTGTCAACTTAAAACTCTAATAAACAATTTTTAACTGCATTTTAATTTAAGAAATCAGTATCAGACCATTTGGAAACAGCAATCTCGGCTTTAGCATGGAGTAAGGAGGTCAGGAACCTTACCTAGAGCCTGTGGTCAACATTATACTGTTTACATACCCTTTCAAACATATGAATAAAACTATCAAAATAATCCCTCTCTGTAAATTCTGGAAAAAAATGACTGACCTTTATTGCTTCTGGGCTCCAGTTATTCCCTTCCCCATTACCTCCATATCCTTGACGAAGAGTCAACATTCCCTTTTCATGTTGCCTCTGCCTCTCATTTTCTTCAGCTTCCAGAAATCTCAGTCTTTCTGCTGCTTCTAATTCCATTTGTTTCTCCTGTTGCAGTCTCTTATTTTCTTTAGCCTCCAAATGCTGCCTTCTCTTTGCTGATTGTGTTTCCAAACATTTGGTCTCCAGTTCAAGTCTCTTTAACTCCAGATGAATTTTTAAGTCCTCAGTGGAAAGGTTGAACTGTCCTTTTTCTGAGAGTTGTACATCCCCAAGGCCAGTATAATTGTCCTCCTGGTTGCTCGCATGTGATTCAGCTGTGACTAAAGCTGCAATTATCTCTGCTTTAGTCAGGTTGGCATGCCCCAGTCCTCTGGCTTGGCACATCTTAGCCAGCTGCCTCCTTGTCAGCTTACCATACTCTACTGCTGACATCCTTGCTTGCTCTCCCTGACTATCTAAGCTAACAAAAATAAATATAATTATTGTGATATGAAACGCTGAATGTTTCCCATGTGGCTGTTTGACAGTAAAAATACCTTATTTAATGACCACTGTTTACAGGCTACACAAGTTAAATATCCACACCACTGAATTCCAGTAAGTGATATGGTGATTCCACCACTGCCAACCAATAAATGTGATGCCCGCCCACTGGACCAGTAATCAAGGAGCCTCAATCCTCACAACTAGCATGAGTGGGTGACATACACTAGGAGGATGACAAGGTATACACACACAGTATTTCCAGAAGCAGCTCTCTGCATCAAATACAATTTTCCTTAAGAGCACACAGAGACCACAGTCAGTTCATGGATGGTTTCTCCCTCTTTCTCCAGATCCCCAATAAGACTCCCCACTGGAGTAGCTATAGAATTGAGATCTCAGCTGAGTGGCCAAGCCAAGACCTCCAGCACCCTCTATGTCCAACTAGTGCTTCGTGTTCTTGCCCAAGTAGCTGACACATACACTGTTTGAGGTTTGATTTATGTACATACATTTGGGAAAGGCTGGCACCAGTTTACTAGCTATGACCCCTTTTATCCAGACTATAAGATAGAATTATACTATTCCCCAGTAACTTACTTCAGATCAAGGCAGATGTGTGATGAATGGATCTTGTTGCCAGGTCCAAGACAGAAAACAGAATGCTGTGTCTCTCTAAGAGACCTCTTAAATTAATATCTCAAATATTACTGCTGGGCTAGCTTGCAGAATGACATCTTTTCTTGTCATCTGACTCCTAATCCCCAGGCCCCAAACAAACATTGATGGCAGCTGGTAGCATTTAGCATCTAGCTGTAAAAATACATAGACAAGGGCTTTTCTTCATATCTTAGGCAGATCCTGGAAGTCATAAAAGAGTTACCTTCCTACACATTTAAAAACTAGTAATTATTTCACCTTAAAGACAATACAGAAAGCTTCTCAGCACAAACATTGTGTCTCCTTGTTGCCATAAAGCAATTTAATTTCAGCTATTTTTCTGATGTTTTGCTGGACTGAAGTTAACCTCCTGTATTCCAGTTTCCACTTTTAAAATGTATACATTTAAACAGTTACAATGGTGCATGTACATTTTTGTTCTATTCCAGTAGGCACACTGTGGTTACATTTTAAGCACAAGCACTCTACAAAATATCTCTTTAGCAAGTGTCTTTACAAGCCATCTTATATGACATACAGTTTGAATACATTTGTAACACAAGCATCTTATATAGATCATGTTGATATTCACAAATGCCATATAATTATTTACAAAATTCCAGATAGCTGTGCTGGCATTACCTCCCTTTTTCACACCTGGCATAAAACTTACATAAATGGTGGGGGGGGGGGAGGTGCATCTACTGCAACAGTGATGCATTCAAACATCTACTGTTGTGGGAAGTTTACTTACACAACTGTACAATGTTCATCACTAGATCACTGTTTCAGTACCCTAGGCTATATGGGATTATCACAGATTAGAAAGAAATGGAGCAGGAAGAGACATCAGAGTCCAGGATGCCCTGAAGAATTGTTCTAGCAAAGTCTGCTTTGGACATACAGAAAAAAATCTAGTTTGTAGTACTCAATAAAAGTGTGTACAGACAATGAAGCTGTTACCGCTGTTATATTTCTAAAGTCCACCCCTTTCTGAGAAGCACCACAACTGCCCACAGCTTTGATAGAGTGAGCTCTGACTTTGCTTGGATGTGTTATGGTGAAAATAAGAAAAAGCAATAACATGAGATAATCATTTGGAAATTGTCTGTTTTTATACTCATAGTCCCTTTTTCTTACTTTCATAGGAAATTAGTATTTGATGTTCATCTCGGATCACTGTTGCAGTACTCCAGTATTAATGGATTATCCTGTCAAAGGCAACCTGATGTCCAGCTGGTGTACCAAAGCCAAATACTTCCTGATGCACCCTGTCTCCAGTGTATAACCTCAGTCCATGGGATTAAGGGTACATAACAAACATATGAGTGTAAGATCTCCAAACTTTCTTGCCACCAGTCTGAATACTGCATGGGTGTTGCCAGTACCATTGCCTGGACTTGCTCAGAAATGTACCTCATTGGGGAGCCTTCTTTATTCTTGCTTATTATGAATAAGATTTGCTCATATTATCAAAGAGAGGGAAGTGTGACTGTGTTAGGCAGATCATTTATAAAGATCTCCACTCTCGGTGTCTGTTTTTTTAAGGGCTGAGAGTGATTACAGAAATTGTACAATCTGCCAATTGCTTGTCCCAAAAACTCTTTGAACCACACTTTCCTCCATAAATAATTACTTAGAGACCCAAAGTCTGAAGTGCTTTGCGTAAAGCAAGATGGTACAACCCTAGGCCTTGGAATTCCCACTTGGACCCAAAAAGAAGATCAAGAAAACAAGGCCTGAATCCTTAGCTGTCTAGTCTAATTCAGATATTCCCACTGAGATGCAGAAAGAACCCACAATATGTCCAACTCTTTTTCAGACACCTGCTACCGCACCCTCACTAGTGGTTGATATGGTTTCTTCTAGACGTGCATCCAATGAGAGTGTGCCCACCATGATGGTACAGAAGGGAGAACTTAGGGTGATCATTTCAGAGTGACTAGAGGGCATACCTCAAATTCTTGTTAAAGAAGACATACTTGCCACTTTAATCAAAGTCTGTCAGGGTTCTGAAACACCGAACTTTGTTAGGATAGATATCCTGCCCAAGAAAAAGAAACAAAAAAAAAACAAAAAAACAAGCATGAGTGCCCCACTCAGATTTCAAAGAAAAGGCCATTTTGAATTTGAAGCCCCCTTCTTTCCTCCCTTCTTCACAAGCCCTACCCTGCTCTAAAGAGGCAACATAAATTCTCATCTGAGATGGAGGAGAAATCTTCAGATGAAGATTCTTTAGCTTACTCATCTCAGGATCATTCCCTTCGGCAGCCTGCTTCAAATGATTAAAACACCTTGTCTGCTGACTCCTCCATAGAGAAAATTTCCTATCACTGGGATAATTCAACATTTTGAATGGGAATACAGACAATTCATAGATTTACAAAAAATGATATTATGACTCGCTTGATGTAGGGTTCCTAAATACACCTATGTTCTACCAGTCCTAGAAGCCTCCAGCTCCCAAAACAGCCTGATAGACCATTTGAACATGAAGATTTTCTACAAAAACTCTGTAACAGACCCTTCATTTTTTTCTATCTCTACTGATTATCCCAGTAAGTTTTAACCTGCAATTAATGTGCTGCCATAAGATAGAAATAGTAGGTCCAAGGACTGGTATGGAAAAAGGCCTACACCTCAGCAGCTTTGGCCTTTAGGACCTTAAATTATCAAACTCAGATGATAAAATAACTTTTGTCCAGTCTAAGAGAGTTAAATAAAACCAAGGTTAATTTAGAGGGCTCCAAGCAGAAGGCACATGCTGTGTTTATGCTCAATGAGGCTACACAAGAAGCCAGGCTTTCCATTAAATGCAGCTATGATGCTGCAGAGGCTTCCTCTAGGGCTTCATTCAAGGCTGCAGCTACTGGATATGTTATCCACAGATTTGCTTGTCTCTACTTTCAGTCCTTCCCTGAGGATATCAAGGCCAAGCTACTGGATTCCCTCCTTCATAGGGACCTTTTGTTTGGCCCCACTGCAGCCAAAGTTTTCAAAACTCTGCAGAAGTGAAAGTAATGCAAAGCTTCAAACAGATTTTTCTCATGTCAGCCCCTAGATATCAAAGGAATCATCCTAATAAGCCCACTTCCTTTTTCTATAGAAAAACAGAAAGCAGCCCAAGAAAAGATTTCAGGAGAAACCTAACAGAGAAACTAAAATGGGAAAAGTGTTTTTTTCAGATAAATCAGCCTCTGCCTCCCCTCTGTTCTCAGTAAAAAAAAAAAAAAAAAACCTTCTCCAACAAACTTACCCTGCCACTTCCAGTTTGGGAATACATCACTTCATACAAATGACTCTTGTTCGTTATCTGACATGGTTACAAAACATCTTGGAGGGAGCTCCCCTCTCTTTGACAGGAATTTCTCCTTCAGCATCATTCTGTCCTTCATCCAGGATCTTTTCTCCGAGGAGGACTACAGAATCTGTACCACCCCTAGGCCTGGTAGAAGGTTTTATTCAGGTCTCTTCCTGGTTCCCAGGGAGGAGGTTACTTAGAGGCCAGTGCTGGACTTGTCTCATCTCAGTGCCTTTCTAATAGTGTCATGTTTCAAGATGCCCTCCTGGCAAACTCTATTTCCCTTTATCCATCCACAAGCTTTTCTAGTATCCCTATGCATCCCAGCTGCTAGAAATTCCTCAGGTTCTCTATTTCTTCAGAGCATTTTCAGTTCTCTGTTTTACCCTTTGGTCTATCTGTGGCTGCCAGGGTATTCACAAAGTGCCTACCACCAGCCGAACTCAGAGAATACAGATATTTTCCTACCTGGAAGATCTTCCTATCCAGACCTCATTCCAGGACACTTTGCAGCTGCATCTCAGCTTCAGGATGTCACTTCTGGGAAGACAAGTTACACTCTCTGCCTCAAGAAGTCATCTCTGAACCCCTCACAAAATCTGGCCTTCTTAGGAGGCAGACTGAATACCCTCACAGTGACAGCCTTTCTCTCTCAATGCAAAGTCCTATCCCCATCTACCTACTTCCAATCCTTGCTCCTCTACACTTCACCTCAGTAAGAAAAAGTACAAGAACTCTGAGTTACATGGCAACCACTATACCCATGATGCCTTTCACCAGACTACACATGAGAAAGATCCAGTGGTACTTGAAGTCCCTTTGGTTTCAACACAGGTCTACTTGATTTCCAAATCCCTCTCTTGCCCTTTCTAAACCAATAGCTACAATAGTTGGTCTCCAAATTTACCTCAGTCCAGGGCTACTCATCCATTCATCCATGCACACCCACCTAGGATCTCCATACAGATATTTCAGATCTGGCTTGGGGTGCATGGATGGATTTCACCAGAGTTCAAGGCCTGTGTCACCCCGAATAAATAAGGAAGTATATCAGTGTGAAGGAAATGCAGGCCTTTATTCAACCCCTTCAAGTGTTAACACACCTCTGGAATTCAGGTTCCCTTAGGATTTTCACAGACAATGTCATGGTCATATGGTATGTAAACATGCAAGAGGTACCAAGTCCTGCCAACTATGCATGCTAGCTCTGCTTGCATGAGACTGCAAAATAAAAGTAAATTTGTCCCTGCAAACTATTTACATTCCATCAGAAGGCAATATTCTCTCAAACTCACTAAGCAGGTCCATGTCAGACCCTCGCACATGGATGTAAAATAGACAGGTCTTCCTGGACATTGTCCACATATGAGATATTCCTCAAATAGATTTGTTTGCCTCCTCCCAGAGCAGAAAACTCAAACTGTTCTGCTTCAGGACCCCCTGTCTTGAGGACTGGAGTACAGACACCCTGTCCTTGAAATAAAAGGTTCTTCTAAGGATACTAAGCAACAAACCAAAAATTAGTAGTTCACTTCTGGCCTAGGCAGCATTGGTTATCTCTTCTTACCTATGTAGCCAGGGACCATCACTACAAGATACCCCTCAAAGTAGACTTATACAGAAAATGGGCAATCAGATACACCCCAGTCTGCAGACTTTCAACCTGACTCTTTGGATGATAGAATGTAATCCCTTTTAGACACCAGTTTTCAGAGGAAGTATCCCAAGTGCTTCAGGAGGCAAGAAAACATACCACTAGAAATGTTTAAATCTCCAAGTGGAAAAGAATTTCTATTTAGTGTATCAAGAAGAATGAGAACCTCTTTCTGGTCAGGATTCCACTTATTCTGTCTTACTTGTGTGAGTTGCTCAAACGTGGACTAGCCTATTCCTTCATCAAGGCCCACTTATCTGCTATTTCTGGCTGCATGCCTTTAAACCTTCCTTTGATTTGAAAAATTGAGTTCAAACTGTTTTTTAACAGAATCATTCACTTGAACCCACCAAGAAGGGCTGTCCCATCTAACTGGGGTCTGAACTTTGATTTGGAAAAACTTAATTTCCTATTCTTTGAACCAGCAAGCTCCATCTGCTTAAAATTCTGAATATGGAAAACAGTTCTGCTGCTTGCTCTTACCTCTGCCAGAAGAGTTTCAGGGCTTCAAGCCCTAATGGTCATTCTTTTCTCCCTCATCTTGCATAAGAATAGAGTCTCCTTAAGTGCTAACCAGTCTTACATTCCAAAAGTGGTAAATGAACTGTCACTTTGCCAGACCACCCATTGCATACTTTCCTAAGTCACAGAACAAGGCTGAAAGACTCCTTCATTCCATGGATATGCAAAAACACCTAACATTCAACTTGAACATGACAAAAACTGTCAGATAAACAGACAAGCTCTTTGTCTGCTTACAGGAAGGCACATTGGATAACTCTGTTTCCAAAACAGACTATCTCTAACTGGGTCTCTAAATCTATCTCCTTCTGTTACTCCTTTCATAGTGAGGCCATGTCTTCAACCATGAAGGCCCATTCCACCTGAGCAGTCACCTCATCTGAAGCCTTCTTGAAAGACACTGACTCCAGATCTATTGTGGAAGTGGCCACCTGGTCCTCTGTTAATACCTTTATTAGACACTGCAGATTGGATGCAATTTCCAGATCTAGAACCTCCTTTGTTAGATCTGTTGTGCTAGGACTGGTAGAAAGCTCTCCTGACTCCAAACTGTCCACACTTAGCTTTGGAAATCACCTATCAGTACTGGAGTACTCCAACAGTGATCCATGGAATGACAAAGTACAGTTGTGCAAGAACTTGCCATAAAAGTTGATTCCCTACTGACCACTGTTGTAGTATTGCTTCAATTCCTCTCTCCAGCTCCCTTTTGCTGTCTCACTCAGCTGTGTCTTGCCTTTTTATAGTTTATTTTTTCAAGTGATTGGGAGGCATAATTGTGATACGGATGGCATCATTTATGCTCTAAAATGCCATACAGACTGGGGGTCAGGGACAGTTCCCTTCCCTCTTCTTGGCTGCACTATCTGTACTCAGGCTCCTCTGGGGTCTCTTGGCTGTAGATATTCTGAGGATCTTATACTTGTGTATCCATTCATGTACCCCTACATGCATGGGCTTGGAATACTGCAAAAGTGATCAGAAGCTCTGCATTTTTTTTTCTTGTCAATTTAGTATCTGAGCTGGCTATGGACATCCTGAATGTGTAAAATTCTTTCTCTCTCATTTTTAGGTTCTAGAGAAAAAAACAGGGAGATGAATTGACTGTCTAAATGTAAAGTCAGAAACAATCCTAGGCATAATGAAAGGTGTGTTCTTCAAAGCCATATTGTCATAAGCTTATTGTAAATACTTTTCAGAAAATAATGGTTTATCTTTTCAAGCGATTGGGAGGCATAATTGTGATATGGATGGCATAATTTATGCTCTAAAATGCATGTGTGGCCTTTTTTATGTGGAAAGTAAGAGAAAGTTTAAGTTGCAGTTATAAGAACATGTAAAAGATGTAAAGAAATGTAGAGCTGAATGTCCTATTGCACAGTATTTTAAAATGGATCATAACTCTGACCCCTTTAGTTTGGAAGCTACTATTTTAGAGAAGGTTTGCTTTAATTATGTCAATGAAACACCAATTAAACAAAATTGCTTTATAAGGAATCTATGTTCATTTTAAAATATAATACTTTATTCCCCTCAGGTCTGAACACTGAATGTATTTGGACAGTTTTAATTTAATACAATTGTTTGTGGATATTCTTAATTGTATAAGTAGTTAATTGTTTAATTGTGCATGTGATTGGTTTATATATATATTGCTGCTGTTTGCTTACTTATTTTACTCTTTGATGGCTATTAAGCCGAAGCGCTAGAGTGCAAATCATTTATTATTCTACCTGGTTCTGTTGGCCTTTGTGGTTTTGTATATTGTTTCAGTTTGCTGGATTTTGTGGTGTCTGTTTCTCAAAGCTACACTGTCCTTGTGAAATATGAGATAGGGATGACTCACCAAAAGAGCTTGCAATTTAGATACTCTTCGCAGAAGTCAGAGCAATAAGTAACACTGTTTTCCAACATATGAACATCAAACTAGCCTCATGAGTAGGTTTGAAAGGAAACCGTTTAAGATTTTTCCAGTATAAAATAGATTCCACAAAGGACATGCCTGCCTTCTAGGTAGGCAGATGTGTAAAATCCCTTTCAGAAAATGTTTCACTTAAGGTAGGATAGAAAGGGGTATCTAAGGACAGACAAGCAAAGATGACTGAGAGGGGAATCTTAACAGAATAGTAGAAAAGTCTGAGGATAATAACTTACACAAATACTGTACAACCAAAGAAGACTTAGCATTAAAATTATCCTGGTTCTTGTCTTGGCACCAGTTAGAACATATTCTCCTCCACTTACCCATATATGATTTTATAGTAGCAGGTGTCTTTGCCTATTTCAAAAGGGAGTCATCACAGTTATCTTTGTGAAGTCCTTCTGAATCTGTAAGCGAATTCTAGTTATCAGGGAAAAGGGTGGAAAAGCATATAGGAACATTCTTGATCATGGGAATGAAAAGACATCTGTCTTTGAACCCTGTGTTCTTCATTAATTGCTTGTTATGGCTGGAGGCAAACAGATGTACTTGAGGAATTCCAAACAGATGAACCAATTTATGGAAGACCTTGAGTGCAAATTGCATTCTTGAGGGTGTGTTCTGGTCCAGCTCTGTTTGAGTATAATAATGTTTTGCTCTGATGAAATGTAAGTAGCCTAGGGGGCAGTTTGTACTGAATTGCTAGTTTCAAGACTGCCATAATTAGTCTGCAAAGGGGGTAGGGCCTGGGTTACCCCATTTGTTTATGTACCACATCACTATGGTTTTGTCTGTGACTGCTGGATGAGGCCCTGAAGTCCAAAGATGGTTTAAATATTTAAGAGGAATCTGCAGAATAGACGTTTAAGGAACCTGCAGTAAATAAGGCACAATGCCATGATGATATACTTCCGGCGATATTGAAGTGTATTAACCCACCAGTTAGTTAGCGCAGGAGTGGGCGTGGCCTGTTTGATTGACAAGGCGGCAGGCAGAGTTTCAATATGTAAATACACCATGACTGACACGGAATCCATGCACACAACGAACTCCATCCTCGTCTAAATTATTACTTTCTCCTTTTTCAGGGGGCAAGCCCCCCTGCACCACCCTTGTTGGGGTCCTGCGCCCCCCACACCTCCCACTGAACAAGTGTTGTGCAACGGTGCTGGTACTGCAAACAATTTCAGCCATTAATAACAGTATCGTTTAGAGAAACAGTTTTGTGATGTGAACTCTGCCCGACTGACTGACTGAAATGTGATGTACAACAGACATTTTAGTTTTATGCCCCTAGTAAAACATTTATTTTTTGGTAGTGAATGTCTACAATAAAATATTGGGCTGCTTTTGGCACAGATGTTGAATATTAATTACATTGCAATGTGTCAGATGGGGTTTGGGCAGGGCTTGCTACTGCATATCTTCTTCTTCTTCTTCTTTTGGCTGCTCCCATTAGGGGTCGCCACAGCAGATCAACTGTTTCCATTTCTTCCTGCCCTCTGCATCTTACTCTGTCACACCAACCACCTGCATGTCCTCTCTTACCACATCCCTAAACCTTATCTTAGGCCTTCCTCTTTTCCTATTACCTAGTAGCTTCATCCTTAGCATCTTTTTCCCAATATACTCTGCATCTCTCCTCAGCACATGTCCAAACCAACGTAATCTTGCCTCTCTGGCTTTGTCTCCAAACCTTCCAACCTGGGCTGACCCTATAATATACTTATTCCTAATCCTGTCCATCCTCATCACACCCAGTGCAAATCATAACATCTTCAACTCTGCCACGTCCAGCTCTGACTCCTGCCTTTTTGTCAGTGCCACTGTCTCTAACCCATATAACATAACTGGTCTCACTACCCTCTTGTAGACCTTCCCTTTCACTCTTACTGGTACTCATCTGTCACAAATTACTCCTGACACTCTTCTTCACCCACTCCATCCTGCTTGTACTCTCTTCTTCACCTCTCTTCCACACTCACCATTACTCTGAACTGTTGATCCCAAGTATTTAAACTCATCCACCTTCTCCACCTCTACTCCCTGCATCCTCACCATTCCTCTATCCTCCCTCTCATTCACACATATATATTCTGTCTTAGCCCTGATGACCTTCATTCCTCTTCTCTCTAGAGCATATCTCCACCTCTCCAGGGTCTCCTCCACCTGTTCCCTACTCTCACTACAGATCATAATGTCATCTGCAAACATCATAGTCCACAGGGACTCCTGTCTGATTTCGTCTGTCAACCTGTCCATCACCATTGCAAATAAGAAAGGGCTCAGAGCTGATCCTTGATGTAATCCCACCTCCACCTTAAATGCATCTGTCACTCCCACCACAGACCTCACTGCTGTCACACTACCCTCGTACATATCCTGTACCACTCTTACATACTTCTCTGATACTCCCGAGTTCCTCATACAATACCACAACTCCTCTCTGGGCACCCTGTCATATGCTTTCTCTAAATCCACAATGACACAATGCAACTCCTTCTGACATTCTCTGTACTTCTCCATCAACACTCTCAGAGCAAACATTGCATCTGTAGTGCTTTTTTTTGGCATGAAACCATACTGCTGTTCACTAATCATCACCTCCCTTCTTAACCTAGCTTCCACTACTCTTTCCCATAACTTCATGCTGTGACTGATCAATTTAATCCCTCTGTAGTTACTACAGCTCTGCCCATCACCCTTATTCTTAAAATTGGTACCAAAACACTTTTTCTCCATTCCTCAGGCATCCTCTCACTTTCCAAGATTTCATTAAAAAATCTAGTTAAAAATTCCACTGCCATTTCACCTAAACACCTCCATGCTTCCACAGGTATCTGGGGGGTTAATACACTTCAATATCACCATACCTACCAGAACCCTGAGAAATTTTACAAAACTATAACCATAACAAACTCTGCAACCAATCTCATTTTAATAGTAAGGATACAAAAGGGTAGAAGGAAGCTACAGCATTACCTTACTGTAAATGGAACATGAGAAGTTGGTAATAGAAAATATAATGTGTGAAAAGGTTGTTAGCTTCCCAGGGATAAACAAACTAAAAAATACAAGCACAGGTCTGTAAAATGCCAGCCATATTTTCTTCATACTTAGCCAGTTTATGACTGGAATACACTGGTTTATACTACAATATTACAGCAAGAAACAAGAGTCTCCATTATAGTGACAATTCTGCTCTCCCCTTGACTCACTCTCACCCAAAAGACTGTCATGCAAACTGCCAGGACTTGATATTGAGGAAAAATAAAATAATTCCTGGAAGGGTTGATAAATGTCAAGAAATAACCAGTGCATCTTAAAAAAAAACTACTGTATATCAGTGCACACATATTTTGTTAGTGTGGTCACATAGGAAGGGCCCTGGACCCAGTCCTGTTCAGTATCTTTTAAAACAGACATAGGTTCATAGGTTGGTACTAGGCTATCGGCCCTAGGGCCTATGCAAGCCTAGCCATAACAATTCCCTGGATATTTCTTTCCACAATATTTACTTTTCCAGGCCCCTGTCTAGCAGTCTGACTGACATGATTCCTGGGGTGAATTTCCTATCTCCCATCCAGTCATCAAGGTTCCTTTTGAAGAGGGCCAATGAGGCGCTCTGCTTGATATGTATGGGCAGTCTATTCCAGAGTATGGGGAATCTCTGGGTCAGGAACCTATCCCTCCAGCATGTTTGGTTCATTGTGATGACAAGGTTTAGATCCCTGGAGCGTGTGGCTCTGAGGGATTGGGATTTCTTTAAGTGGAGCATGTCCAACAGCTCAGGGTTTGACATGGCCTTGTATGTTAAGCAGAGATCACCTCTGAGTAGACGATATGCCACAGAGTATAGCTGGAGTTTTTTTAGACGGTCAGTATATGGCATCTGCTTTAGGCCTGTGATTCTTTTAGTGAGGTATTTCTGTGGCCTTTCCAGCTGTTGCAGATGTCTTGTGAGGTACATACCAAACGGGGCATTATACTCTATAATGGGTCTAATGAGGGATGAGTACAGTGGGACAATGACCTCCTTTTTTCTGGATGAAAAGCCCTTAGTGATAAGGGTGCCACATAGAAGGATTTCCTGACTGTTGTGGCAATGTGGTTATCGAAAGTGAGACCACTGTCCACCTGTGTCCCTAAGTCTCTCATCACACTTTCGATGTTTAGTATCCTGCCACCTATGTGGTAATTCATGGGCACATGTTTTTTTCCAAAGGGGATAACTATACATTTCTTGGCATTAAGCTTGAGCCCATGGCTCTGGCACCAGGCATCTGTTTCTGTAAGGCCCTTTTGTAGAATATCCACATCATTTGGGGATTCAATAATGGCTCCCGGTTTGCAGTCATCTGCAAACTTTGTTAGCCAGAGTCCCTTAGTGTTGGCCTGTACTTCAGAGAAGTAGATGCCAAGCAAGAGTGGTCCCAAGACTGAACCCTGAGGTACTCCACTTATCACTTGTCTGGAGCTGGATTTGGAGTCGGCTACTTTTACTGTCTGGGTTCTGTCAGTAAGCCAGTTAGCAACCCATCAAGTGACGTAGGGATTTATGCCCAGCTTAGTAAGTTTATCTATGATTCCAGAGTGGGGGATGGTGTCAAAGGCCTTGGCAAGGTCCAGATAGGCTGTGTGGACTGCCTTACCCTTGTCCACAGCTCTGGGGACTGATTTAAAGAAGTCAATCAGATTCAGGAGACAAGATTGGCCCTTCACAAACCCAAACAGGGTGGGGTCCAGTGTTTGAAGGTTGCCAATGTCTTTGTTTATAAGTTCCATGATAATGCGTTCCATGCCCTTGCAAGTCAGGCTTGTCAGACTGATGGGACGTCACAAGGTTCACCAACAGCACGCTCAACCTGTTTGTGATGATACCAAATTATGTGTGATATTTGGTGATAGGACAGTAAACCTACAAAGGAATATAAAGATACTAGCAGACAGTTGAGAAATAGTAGATGAAGTTTAGTATGCAGAACTACAAAGTCATTTGTAATCCAAAAATTCAAAGGTGAAATACCAGCTGCATGAAATTATCTTGAATGTACAAAACATGAAAGGGACTTTGATATAATAGCAGAATTTAAGCACTATGTATAAAAACTGAGGAAGCTGTATCCAAGGTCAGCAAAATGCTGGGACGTATCCTTGGAGGACTGGTTGAAGAAGTATACAAATTATACTGCCACTCTGGTCTAAACAAAATGAGTTCTGCATTCTATAGCTCATGGTGAATGCTGTGGTGGTGAGTGGTACAGAACAAAAAGGCCCAAAGGGCAGATCAGCAGGATGTCTGTAATATCATGGCCTGCATATAGACTGCCAGGTGCTTAGGAAGCTTTCTCAGCCAGTTGTGAGCATTCAGACTCTAATATTCCCAATGCACAGTACAGATACAATGAGAAGTGAAAGAAATCATTTGGTATACAAATCCTGCGTATAAGCCCACATTGGTAGCTGTGCAAATATACAGCTCAACAGGAAACATATGCTACTTAAAAAAAAGAAAACAGAACTGCCTTTTTTAAACCACAAAAAAAAAAAAAAAAAAAAAAAAAAAAAAAAAAAAAAAAATCAATTTGAAAAATTAGTTTCTAATGTTGAAAAGTTCCTTGATCTTGACTCACAAACATTTCAGGTCAGAGCTGCAGTGATATTATGTCACGTACAAAATGAGTATCATATGGTTGTATTTATGCAGAAAGGAATGAACTGCACAGCATTTTTTCAGGGACTGCTTCAAACTGATATGAATCCATTCACAATACACGTAAAACCTGTGTTCTAATTTTAAGAACTCTGACTCATAACTCGGTTTTAAATATGTCTATTACACAGCCTCATTATAGTAAAGACAGAATATTTTTCCTAAACTAGATGTTGGCATCCTTATACTAGTTAATGTTGAATAGTCAACACTTAGTGGTTTTACCTGGTTATTTTGACAGTGTAGTTTTTTTCCTCTCATTTTCATGTTAGTTACATTTAGTCTATAGAACAATTATTTTTTACAGCCCTAAAACATATTCAACAGATGGCTGTGTTTTTTTCACTTCTTTTGTTTTTGCCTGCTTTGATGGGTTTCTTCTGCAGTTAATCATTGCCAGACTCAACAAGCTGTTACTAAGAGCACTTCATTTTCATTGCTGAACATATGGTTCCAGTTAAAGCAGTTGTTTAAAGTTGCTGTCACCATGTTGAAAGCACGCTTAGATGTATAATAAACTACCCAAGTCAGGAAGATCATGAATTAAATAGCAACTCATTTAATGATAGTATTCTTCATTGTGAGAAAACATTCAATGTACTCTAGATGTTAATTTAGATCATAATGAAAAAATATGAAATTCTATGTATGTCTTTGAAAAAGTGATGGCTGTGCTATAAATTATGTGCTGAAAATTCCTGAAGCCAAAAATGCATGCTTGCTAAATTGAATAATGCACTCTAACTTTAACTTTAACAACAGTCTATACTAAATGTTCTTGATATTGATCATATACACCTGGGATTACATTAAAAAGTTACCACATCTTGTTAAGTGAATTTGCATGATGAGCAGCAAAGCACAGGTATGTGCTATTCAGAAAACCACTCAACATCATACAGCCAGCTGAAATAGCATGGTTAGCCATGTGATATGCTAAAGACTGCATAATGAAGTGCCACATTTGATAATGAGGCAAAACAACACAGCTGAGTGATTCTGAAACATTTAAATTCTGCACAGCATTGCTGCACAAACTTTTGATCAGTTCACAGCCATATCCTCACATTCAGGCAGAATAAGGTAGTACATGATGTTAGGGGTTGCCTCACCTATTGAAACTGTGTATCTGCAAGGGGTTCTTCTAGGACCCACTAGAGCCAACTGTGCATGGTGTCATCCTCAGAGGTACAGGGTCATCTGACTGAATGTAACATTTCCTGCCCTCAGTGTCAGTGACATAGTGATCTCCTACCATTTGAACATGGACGACATGCAACAAATAGTGGACATGTGGTAGTCTTATCTGCAGCTTTGTAGGATTCATGGAGCACCCATGCCAATAGATACAAAGGGACATGCTGCTTTCCATATATTAACCACTGGGACCTTTCAGCAAACCACTAGGGAAATAGTGGGTATATCTCAGGCATCTGCTTTGAGAATACTCCATCAAAACAACACAGCTGAGTGATTCTGAAACATTTAAATTCTGCACAGCATTGCTGCACAAACTTTTGATCAGTTCACAGCCATATCCTCACATTCAGGCAGAATAAGGTAGTACATGATGTTAGGGGTTGCCTCACCTATTGAAACTGTGTATCTGCAAGGGGTTCTTCTAGGACCCACTAGAGCCAACTGTGCATGGTGTCATCCTCAGAGGTACAGGGTCATCTGACTGAATGTAACATTTCCTGCCCTCAGTGTCAGTGACATAGTGATCTCCTACCATTTGAACATGGACGACATGCAACAAATAGTGGACATGTGGTAGTCTTATCTGCAGCTTTGTAGGATTCATGGAGCACCCATGCCAATAGATACAAAGGGACATGCTGCTTTCCATATATTAACCACTGGGACCTTTCAGCAAACCACTAGGGAAATAGTGGGTATATCTCAGGCATCTGCTTTGAGAATACTCCATCAGTTCCTCAATGTTTCCTGAGGTACTGGGGTCCTTAAACTCTACACAAATTAAAATTAGATCCCACCTAGCAAACTGGAAAGGAGATGTGTGAACCACAAAGTGTATCCCTCCACGAAATGCCAAGTGGTATGTAATGCACAGGGTATCATCTACAGTGAGTGTGTGTGTGTGTGTGTGTGTGTGTGTGTGTGTGTGTGTGTGTGTGTGTGTGTGTGTGTGTGTGTGTGTGTGTATAGCCCATTCTGGAAGTTTCCATGACTTACACATATGACAGAAATGTGACCTCTTTCAGTGGTTTGTAAGGGATGACTTCTCACAGGAGTGTATTGTGGGTGATGCTAGATATGACCTGGAACCCTGGCTCATTACATCAATTAGAAACTCACATACCAAAATTGTTAAGAGTTCCAACCATACCTTTACACAAGCCAGAAACATCACAGAGTGTGTGTTTAGACTTATAAAGTCATGGTTTTGCAGTCTGGGTACTTCCAGTGGTGACTTGCAGAATGAACCCATCAGCTGTGCCAGAATACTTTCTGTATGTGCTACATTACATAACATTATAGTTAGCAGTTACAGCAGAATGGTCTCTTGCAGAGACTGCAGTTCCCAGCACCAAAAGCACTGGCAGCTGAGACAGATGAGGAGTCAGAGAAGGACCTTACAGTAGGGGATGACCATGCCAGATGGAGGAGGGTACCGTAAGCCGTGGCACTGGCAAAGAGGCAGTAGACTGCATGTAAATTTACAGCATAACTGTACAACAGTTATGTAGATACAAAAAGTCAAAGCAATGTATGCAAAATATCAGAGTTTGCTTACCCACGCACAGCCTGGCCACTCTGTATATTAGATGTAAGCAACCCACGTAAAACTGAACACAGGGCAGGGCATAGTTAACATCATTTGCAATGGTGGATAAGGAGTACAGGAGTGCTTGTCTTTCACATGGAAGTGTGTGAGTCTACGTGCTGAGGTGTAACAAAAAACAAGAACAATTATGACTAGTGTTAGAATTTTTTTAATGTGTAAAAGACCCAGGTTCAGTGGGAGTGTGGGATGTGCTGGTGGCTGTGATGTTTTGTGTCTATATATGTGTGTGTGTGTGTGTGTGTGTGTGTGTGTGTGTGTGTGTGTGTGTGTGTGTGTGTGTGTGTGTGTGTGTGTGTGTGTGTGTGTGCATATCTGTGTGTCTGCAGAGAAACACCCTCAGTGTATGGTGCAACACTGTCTCTTGGCCCCCTGGACTGTTTCACAGCATACATGACAGAGGGTTCATTCCTCCATGCATGTCCCTGCCATAAAAGCTGTTTTTGCCTTTAATTGCACTGGCTGTGCCATGACCTTGGCTATATGTTGGTGATTTACTACTTAATCATAACCAAAGTCTGATTTTGGAGAACCTAGCATGAGCAGGATCTTGACCACAGGGATGGCCTCTCTCAGTGTAGACACATATATAACTGATGTTGCAGTGGGAGTGCTAACACTGTGGGAGCAGGATCTTGCTCATCTACAGCCATATAGCAAAACTTCTAGGATGTAGCAGAAGACTGGCTGTGAAGACAGTCCCTCACCCCTGACAGATGACCTAGATAAGACACTGCAAGTTCCTATGTATCTTTCACTCTATCTAATGAATTGCACTTATTAGTCATAAACTCCTGTACATCAGCATGCAAAGCCTGGATCACCCTCACAACCTCTGCCATGGCCCTGGTGGAACAAGCCAGTAACTCCATGATGACCCAGCACATGCATTGGGTTGCAGCTACTGACATACCAACCTCAGGATGATTACAGTAACCGTACCTCATGGAAGTACCAATACAAACCCCTGTGTGGTTCTCCCTACCCACAAATGCTAGTGACAAATTCAGACATGTCTCTGCTTGGGGGCCACCACATTTCCCTGATCTTTAGAGTCCCCATCAACTTCTCCAGTCTCACATGATAGTGTGTCCTGGGTATGCACAGGCATAAGGACCACATCCATATTCTACCTTAAGTAATAAATTATTTTTTGTTTGTTTGTTTTTTGTTTACCAGGACAGTCCGACTAGCTACAGTGCCCATTTTGCAGATGACACCCAGGAAGAAAAGCTCCAAGAAATAGTAGATGTTCAAAATGACAAAGTTTGAAGTCTAAAGAAATATGTACAAAAATTCTAAAAATTCATTAAAACTGAATAAATAGGAAATATAACACAAAGATATAAAATGTAATAAGCTCTGTGACATGATGGTTTATAGTAGAGGACACCAGTGAAGCAGGACATTATCAATATAAATTAAATAACATCACTAGCAGTAGACAGCATCAAAATTTAGTAACTGAAGTAATATGATATGTATTATCTATTGGCTTTCTTCTAATACTCACACCCTCATGTACAACAGAGATGTGGCCTGGAGAAACTGGCAAAAAAATCCCCTTCCAGTCTTCAATACTACAGAAAACTACATAACTTACCAAAAAAAACAAGTCATCCTAGACAAGAAAATTTTTTATCTAAAGCCACAAGTAAACCCACACTCTAACCCAAAAATATTTTGGAATACTATAAATAAACTACTACATCCAGGCAAGCTCTCTGTTCCTAACCCCTCCCCTAATTGCTCTCCCTTAGACACTGCTACACGTCTTAACTCCTTTTTCATAGATTCCATACAGAAACTAACTAAAAGAGAACAAAAGATCAACCCCCTACCTCTCCCCACTCATCATCTCTCAATACCTCTTTCTCTGTTAAACCTGTCCCCACTGCCTATATTAGATCACTACTTAGTAAACTCAAATCTTGCTCCCCATCAGCTGATAACTTATCTCCTACTTTCCTTAAGCTAGCTGCTAAATCACCTGCTCATCCCATCTCCATACTTATTAACAGCCCCATCAAAGAAAGTTCCTAATAATCTGGAAAAATTCTATGTCATTCCCCTTCATAAAGGAGGAAACCCTACAGACTCCTCTAGCTTCAGGCCAATTGCTATTCTGTCTCCTCTATCAAAAATTCTTGAAAAATGTATACATAAACATCTCCTTTCTTACATTTTACAAGAAAATCTCCTCACCCAAGCCTAACACAGTTTCTGCCCTAACCATAGTACATCTACTGCACTAGTGTCCTTTACTCAAACTATCTCTAGATCTAAAAACAACAACAAATTAGTATCTTACCTATTCCTTCAAATCTTTAAGCCTTTGATATTATCTCTCACAACCTACTTCTGTCCAAACTCTCCAATCTTAACTTCTTTAGCTCTTCTATTTCCTGTTTTTCTAGCTATCTCTCTAATAAATGGCACTCTGCAACCTCCACTTGCCTCCAAGTCCAAACATGGGTTCCCCAAGACTCCATCCATGGGCTCCTTCTATTTAACATTTTTATCAACAACCTCTATCTTTCCTGTCCTAACTCCTCTTTAATTCAATTTGCTGATGACCCTACAGTCATTTCCATCTCTGACAATCTCTCCCACCTACACACACTTACCCAGGAATCTCTACACTTTGTGGAGAAATTACTAACTTCTAATCAACTCCTACTCAACCCAAATAAAACTAAACTCCTTCTCTTCCTCCCTAAATCTCTCCAACTCCTTAAATCTACCTTTACTGTCTCCTTCCTAAACAACACAACTATCAAGGCTGAATGTCACACTAAATTACTTGGGGTTATTATAGGTGACCAACTTAAACTTGATCTTCACATCCATAACTGTATTAAGAAAACTCATCAAAAGCTTGACCTTCTTTACAGAAACAAAAGATTCCTCACAAATGAATCCAAAGTCACTCTAGTTCAAGCCTTTTTAATTCCCAGTCTATTTTATGCTTCACCTATCCTCATCTGCCTTCAAACAAATCTGCTGTCAAAACTTGAACTCACCTATAGTAACAGTTCTAGATTTGCTGCAAACCAACCCTATAAGTCTCACTACTGTCTATGCCTGAAAAAAGTTAAATTGTCTAAATTACACCATCACTGCTACTGCCTCAATTTCATTTGACACACTCCATCCTTAATCAGTCCCACTCTTGTCCTGCCCTATCAATTCTCATCTTTCCTTACATACCTCACTGCATACTCCGCAGCTCTGAACAACACCTGTTGCAAATCTACAAACTTAACAAAACCAGTGGTAAACTTCTATAACCACTCTGTGATCACTGCTTGGAATAAGCGACTGCCATACCTACGGGCAATCACCAACACAAACTGCTTCTAAAAAACTGTAAAAGACTATCTATTAAACTCTTGGATTTGCTCCTGATATGACCCTACTTGATATACCTTTCCCCACCCTCTGCCTTATCGCTTTACTCATCTACTAATCTGTTTCCACCTTCTGCCTTATCATTTTACTCTCATACTAATATATTTCCTCTTGCCCTACATTTGAAAGAAATAGTAATGCTCATATGATTTTACTGTTATTCTGGATTACGTTGAACTACTGTTCTGTCGTATGTTTATTTTTTATACTTTATGAGTATGTAATGTAGTATACTTTGTGTAAATACTGCTTTACTGAATGTGCTGAATGCTATTGAATGTTAATATCTCTGTATTTTTAATGTGGTTCTTTTACTTACTTTGTTGTTAATTATTGCATATGTTTGTTTTGGAGCTTTTCTCCTCAGGTCTCCGCTGAAAAAGGGCATCCACACAGTCAGACTAACCTGGTCAAAAATGTCAAATAAATAAATAAATATAGTCATGCTGATCCATAAGATAATAAAAGAACAGAAGTGTCTGTGTCTCCCATGGGAGGAGTGTGATAAATTCACTTCAGTAAAACAAGAAAGAACCAGTATGGAGAAATGGTTTAGTAGGTAAGAGGAGGAAATCATTTCTATTTGACTGTTTTAATCTGGAAATCCAGGGCATTTGCAAATTCCTGCATGCTTTAGATATAGTTTAACTTGATATTAAAAGGGAGGGTGTTGTTTATTTGTCTGATGGTGAAGGGAATAGTGTTCCATAGTTTAGCTATGCTTACTGAGTATAAGGAGTCCCCATAGTAGTTGCTGGATTTTTGAGATTCTGTTAGGTGTTGGTCCCTTGATCTAAGTTTCCTTTTGGGTTCGTACCATTTTGTTGTATTGTTTATGGCTGGGATGCCTGAGGGACGCTGTAGTATTTTATGTGCCATTATGTGTATATGATAGTGTGGTGTTTCTAATCAGTTCATGTCTTGCAAGGAAATACAATGATGGTTTCAATTTGGGAGGTAAGATGCAAATTTACACAAATTTACTTATAACACTGTTCAAGCTTGTTCATTTGTCTAGTTTGAAGATTAGTGAAAACTGCAGATGCATATAGCAGGTTAGCAAGTAAGAGGGATGTGGCACTTATCTTCTAGTTATGCCTGGCTTTGTAAAGTCACCCTAATTTGTGGTGTTATTTTTTTTGTAACACAATATTAGTTCTGTAAGCTACCATTGAATATGCATTTAGTTCATTTTCATGAATTTTTTTAAGATTGGGTTATCTCATAGTAATATCCATTTGTTAACCAGGAAAGCCGACCAGGCACGCAATAAAGGGAGACCCAGGATCCACAACTGGTGAAATGACTTGCTCAAGATCACATGGTAGGCAAAAAAGGCTGAGGGAATCAAACCTCGGACCACAGAATCTATTGTTAACAGCCTTCACCATCTATACTAACTACCAGACTTTGGGCCTCCCCTAGTTGTTTTTTTACTTTAGTTCTGAGGTAATATTTAAGCAATATTTTTAAATAAAGATCGTTATAGTATAGTAGTGACTTTTGTTTAGTTTAATCATGCTTAAATGTTTAGAATTGGTCTTCTTTGGCTGTTAATTTCATTTCTACTTGTAGTTGCATTTTTTTTTTCTTTTTTATGTTTTATTTTATCGTTTTCATTCTATTTTTTTTTATTTGGGTGGGATATTGTTTTTCTGAGGTTGGTCCCTGCTATACAAGGTATACAAGGTGCGTAAATGTAGTGCACTATATATTGTATTTTGCTATGAACTACCATGCTTCGTGTACATGGATTACAATACATCAATATTATTGATTTACACACAGACGGGATAACTATACCACTGTATTTTATGCACTTCTGTGCTTGGGATTGCAGAGTACCACTACGAAGCACAGCAGTGAAATGCAACTTAATAAGGTATTCTTCACTTTTATAAGTAGGTACACATAGCTACTTAGTAAGGTGTAGTATACCCACTAAGTGGTATTTCATCATTGTGCTGTGCTCAACTAATATCTAAAGGGATGTCATCAAAGAACAAGAAGTTATCTTCACTCTGCATGCAACCCTAATTAGACTAATTATTGTGTGCAATGCCCCCTGTGGGATGTGCTTTTCTAAACATATTAAGCAAATGAAAAGGATGATTAGGTTCTTAAGCAAGAAGAGAGTTGCTGATGCTACCAGTAAAGGTTTGAAGCACTAAATTTCCTCTGTTCCTTATAGGTATTCACAGGGTGATCGATGCTTTGCATTCTGCACCATTAAAGACCCCATCCTCCTTGAACTCCTGCATCTTTGCAAGTCAAATAACTCTACTTATGTCAGAACTAGGGACTTACAGCTTCACCAGTACAGAAATAAAATGTGCTGGAGAGACAATTTTATTATTCAGTGCCTATTATACCATTGGAAAAGACTTCCCCTGCAGATTAAACAAAATGTTATGCCTGCATCTTTCAAATTAAGCCTAAATGGAAGGGTACCCATAAATATGTCTGTGGGACTGACTTGCTTTGTCCTTCTTGAGAACAGAGTATAAAATGAGGATGGGTAGCCATAAACGGTCTTGTGACTTAATTATATTATATTTCCTATGAGCATAAGATCCATTGCCTAGGAGTCATTCATAGAACTGTTTTATCCAGTAAGTATGAAGGTACCACAGGCATATGGGGGCTGTGAGTGTTCCCTCTGGTGGGACTAGTTTTGCCAGAACCATTGTGAACTCCACTTCTGATACATTTTTCTTACTGTGCAAAGAAGTTTTATTTTAGTCTTAATATGGTGCTCAGG